>NW_028254604.1:0-141274 GCF_964263255.1 Lissotriton vulgaris
CTCGGACCGGTTTTAGGGTATGTCAACCTTCTTCAGCCAGGCTAGCTTGAATCCAGTGGCACAGTCAAGTCAAGTCAAGTCAGAAATTTGTATAGCGCGCTACTCACCCAGAGGGTCTCAAGGCGCTTAAGGGAAAGGGAATCGTTACTGATCGAATAGCCAGGTCTTGAGTTGCTTCCTGAAGGAGAGGTGGTTCTGGGTAAGACGGAGGTGAGAGGGGAGTTCCAGGTCTTGGCCGCTAGGTATATGAAGGATCTTCCTCCCATGGTGGCTTTTCGGATGCGTGGGATAACGGCGAGGGCTAGGTTGGACGATCGTAGTTGGCGGGTGGGGGTGTAAAAGGATAGGCGATTGTTGAGGTAGCTGGGTCCTAGGTTGTGGAGGGCCTTGTGTGCGTGAGTGAGGAGACGGAACGTGATTCTCTTGCTGACGTCTGGGCATACCCATCCCACTTAGGGCAAAAAGTGTTACAGCAAATGTTAGATCTGGGGGTCTCAAGTTGGCAGAGGTAGGTACCACTGTTCAAATAGGGACCCTTGCTTCTAGTCAGGGTAAGAAGGATACACTCTTTAGATAACCCCTGCTCACCCCCTTGGTAGCTTGGCACGGGCAGTCAGGCTTATCAAAGGCAATGTGTAAAGTATGTGTACCAACACTCACCGGAACACAGTGAAAACACCACAAACTGACTCCACAACAGTTTAGAAAAATAAAAGTATTTTAATCTAAACTACACAAGACCAAAACAACAAAAATCCAACAGACATAGTTCAAGAATATGGTTTCAAAAGGGTCCTTAAGGTTGCGTTAAAATAATCCACAGTTGCGTCATGTTTTAGCCAACAGTACCTTTAGATGCAACAAAAGTTCCAAGTGAAAGCTGCAGCATTGAAAAGCAAGCAATGCGTCACTCCTGAGACCCTTGGGAGGCGATGCGACAACCCCGCTGGACGCAGCGGGCATATTGCGATGACTCCGGTCTGTATGGAGAGGGATGCAATACCTTGCATGGATTCCCGTGCGCAGGTTTTGGTGGAAGTGGCTCGCAAAAGGTACGATGCGACAATCTTCGGGACGGCGACGATCTCAGGTGCGGCGGCAATGCGCAGCGCACTGTTGATCTTCTCCTCTCGCGGCCCCTAGATGCGATGGCTCTGAGATGACTCTTGCAGTGAAGTTATGCGATCCGCAGGCAGGAGGTGCAATGATCTCACCCAGTGACGACAGGCTCTGCAACGATGTTCACAGTGATGGTACTTTTCCCGCACCGGAGCGATGTGTTCCGCAAGCGAAGGATGCGTCAGTTCTTGCAGCGGCAACAGGCACTGCGACAATCTCGATCTTCGCGGCAGCGGGAATTTCTTTGCACTGACGGGGATGGGCTCTGCAAGTGAGTGATGCGTGAAACTTTGTAGAAAGTCTTTAGTAACTTGGTTTCCAGCTTCCCATACCAGGTACAACTTCCAGAGGCACCACAACTTGGCCCAAGCACTCTAGGAAGGAGAGTCAATTCACAAACAGCCAAAGGCACACAGAATGGTCAGACAAGAAAGCAGCCACTTTCTAAAAGTGCCGCTTTCAAACACAGGATTTAAAAACCATCCTTCCTAAAAGATGTGTTATTAAATTCAGAGTTCAGGGATACCAGACTTCAATTTTCTATCTTGCTCCTATGGGAAGATATGCTGGTAAACACTGTACACAACAGTCTCCAATATAGCCTATGGTCAAAATAGCCTTACAATAGTGAAAAATGTAAATGGCTGTAATTCACTAAGAGAGCATGTCACCCTCACTAGTACATGCTCTACCTTTCACATACACTGCACCCTGCCCAGGGGGGTACCTTGGGCCTTCCATAGGAGTGTCCAATGTGTACCGAAAAGGAAGAGTTAGGAATGGTCAGTGGGGACACTGGCCAGGTTGACATGGCAGTCCACAGACTGCACACAGGCAGTGTGGTGGCCGGCCTGAGATACCATTTTAGGGCTACTCATGTGGGTAGCACAATCAGTGCTGCAGGCCCACTAGTAGCATTTGGATCACTGGCCCTGGCACACTTAGTGCACTTTATTAGGGACTTCCTGGTAACACAAATATGGCAATCATGGATAACCAATTACCATAACAATTTATACAGAGAGCATATGCACTTTAGCACTGATTAGCAGTGGTAAAGTGCCAAGAGTCCTTTTGCCAACAACCACAGGTCAGGAAAAATAAAGGAGGAAGAAGCAAAAACTTTGGGGATAACCCTGCAAAAAGGGCCATTTACAACACAATCCCCCATCCAGCCTAAAGCCTCGGTAGACCAAACAATACCTCGATGGCATTCCCTGCTTAAGGTGATAGAACTCGGAAACTGGCCCAAACAGCAGGGGACTTTTCCTGTTCTACGCCTTCCTGAGCCTAATTGAACTATTCCATCCATACTCTCAGGGCCCACCAAGCCAACCCATGTGGAACCCTTCTCCTCACTTGTGGACACCATCTGTGCAGCACCTACACTTTACTTGCTCACAGGTAGTCCCAACAGACAGACAGCAAGCCACAGTGGCCACTGACAGTGGTCTGGGATGAGACCCAGGCCTTATGCCTCTGAGGGCTCTCAAACCCCTGTGGCGTCAGAGGGTGGGGGGCAGTAGCCCCAGGTGCTTGGCACCCTTTGTCCACTCTCCCCCCTGTCAGGTCAGGTCTGACATCCTGGCACTGACCCACCAGTCCCGGACATGTATTCGGCGGCTGGACAGAAGGCTGGGGTGGGCTTCCCCACACCTGGTCCTCCTCTTCCTTGGGGCTCTGTACCCTCCCATCTGGAGTGGTACCCCCTTCTAGAATAGTCAGGGCACCTGTGGCAGGTGTCCTGCACCATTCACCCACCAGTTCAGGGGTTCTATCCTGCAACTGGGATTCCAGGTCAGGGGGACACCCCGGACCTGGCCCTACAACCTAGGGTATAAATCCTCCAGGTCAGGCAACACCTGAACCTGGCTTCCTGTTGGACTTGGCCCTGCTTGCAGGGTCATCCCGAAAGATTTTGCCTTTCCACTAGCCCTTTTGTTGTGATGGAATTGGTGGGTTCAGGATGTTGGACACTTTGGCACTGGTTAGCAGTGCAAAGTGTGTGTGCTTTCTGCCTTACATAGATATATTAGGAATCCCCCCTTTAGGGGACATCTCTCCATGGTAGGAAATGTATATGCCATGTGGGGAATGAGAGGAAAATATTAAATGCTGTGTAATGGTGTACGCACCTTTATTTTCAGCATTGCAGAAATTTCACTTTTAAAATGGACGCCATTTCTGTCTGCTTGCGCCGCCTGCCTGAGGTGGGTTGGCGGTCTAGTGTTTGAAGTGACAAGGTGCTCTACACTTTCCCCAGTGACAGTGAGGTTGGAACTGCCAGGGACCTTCTAGAAGCTTCCTGCTCTTTTTGGTAGGTGGGAGGAGGGGTTTAAATGTAGAGCAGTAGAGTTGCCATGCGCTCAGACTGAGGGTGGACTGGAATGAGAGGGGACACTCTGCCAGGAGGTACAGCCGCATGGGCCTGTGTGCTGGCCCTGAGCCCATCTGTACCCCTTTGCTGTCCACAGGGCCAGTGAGAGCCTTTGCTGGAGTGAAGACTGCTGTGTCAGGAGGAGTGCCACTTTATGGGAGATGACTTCTAGGAGCTGCTGTCCTGTACTGATGAGTACCCACTGTCTGCTGATGTTGCCCAGCCTGGCCAGCCTGCTCTGCTGCCCTAGCACCTCGTGAGTGCTATACTTTGACTGCCTGCACTCCAAGGAGGTGAGGAGTGTGAGCATTAATCCCACGGATGGGACTCCCGGAACTGTGAGTCACCTAGTGCCTGGTGAATTTTTGAAGTGACTGTGCTTCTCTGCCTGCACTCTAGTGCCTGGTGGGCACAGTTTTCCTGATTACCAGAAGAGGTACACTATCTTCTGTCCCTGAAGCTTCTAGTGGGACCTAGAGAAGTGTGGCTCAATGATTAGAGCCGCAGACCCTGATGCAGAGGTCTAGCCCGGGACCAGGGTTCAATTCCCTGCCTCGGCGGGTCTTGGGCTCAAAATTCCACGGACCTGATAATTCTCGCCTCGGTGCCTATTCCAATCATGGAGTCCCACTCTGCAACTCTGGGCAATAGCTTGCTTAATCTCCACAATGGCCCCCACAACGCTAAGGATGCCTGGCCTCCACCTTGGGGGTGCCGAGGAGTGGACGCCTCACAGGGAAAGCCAGGATTCGTTCCACAGTGGTATTCGTACAAGCGCCTTGAGACCCTTGCGGGTGAGTAGTGTGCTATACAAGTATCAATTTACATTTACATTTACCTAGTGCCTCGCAAGGGCTATATTTTGAAGGTGCCTGGGAAGAGGAGCTGACGTCTGCAGCGCAGTGCTGTCTAAGCGCTATATTTTAATTCCCCTGCGTGTGTGCTGCATTGGGATGCTGCCAGAGCGCCATATTTGCATTGACTGTGCTCTGCTTGCTGCCAAGGCATTACAACTGTGCCCAGGAGAAGAGGAGCGGATGTCTGCAGCGCCGGGATTCTAAATCTTTACAAGTGAATCCCGGCGTGTGGGATTCCCTACTAACAGTGAGCAACTGAAACATATTGGGGGGCATTGTACTCCTCAGGAGAAGAGAGAGAGGAGTGAGCGACACTCCTGCTCTGCCCCAGTGCTTTACTCCCTTTGCTTTTGCTGTTTTGTGAAGTCAGCCCTGACTTTGCGGGACATAGGGCCTTTGAGCCCCTGAGAGAGGCCAGAGTGTTGTGTCCCCGATATGCTGGCGAGGCCAATTGCCCCACATGAATTCTTGCATAATGTTGTTGCATAATGCATTTTTACCTAGGATGACACCTAATGCTTTTCCCTCCGGTTTGCAGTGCTGATTTTGGGACATTGGTAATTTGAGAGCCCCCGAGTAGGGGCTCCCCAGGCGCAGTAGCACCAGAAACGAATCTGCAACTTTGGGGCAGCTATTCCAGGTGTATTTACATAAAGTGTACTGTTAATGTTGCATATGCCTATGTCTTAAATTGACAGCAAAGGGTTAGCATTTAGCTGGAGCCATCTTGTATTTAGAAGTTATCTTATCCGCTTTGTGTATTTTGTATTTCTGGCAGCCATTTTGTTTGCCATGTGCTCTGTTCTACCTTTCTGTTAACTGCTCTTGTAGTCTGCCTAGAGACAAACTATATTCAGCATCTTCCACTTCGCACATGCCCAGAAGGGCCTAGCTAGTAGAATGCACCTGCTTCTCTAGTATAACTGTCAGGCTATTTTTGCTGCTGTATGGAGAAGTAACTCTCCTCCCACTTTGTTGAGCAAGTAGATCATGTATGCCCATCTTAGTCATTTTTGCATGCTTACATGAGCCAGGACTGCCCCTTGCATTTATGCTTACTATGTAACTCTAGCATATATAAAGCCCCAGTTTTCTGTACTCCTTAGACTGCCTCATTCAGTTGCTAAGGCTTCTGTGTGACGTAGTCTCACCTCATTTGAGGGTAATAAATATGATCTTTTATATTTCTGCTTCTATCCCAATTTCTTCTTTGTTGGTTTGTTATATGTTATGTTATATTTATTTATATCGCGCATGGCTACCCCAGCAACAGGGCGTCCCAGCGCTTGCAGACATACCTAATTATAATAGGGCCATATGGAGGTGTGGGTGCCAGATTACCAGGACATCCTAAGCAGATGAGAACAACCAGGTTTTAATGCGTTTTCGGAAGAAAAGATGGTTGGAAATGGTACGAATGCTTAAGGAAATGGAGTTCCAAAGTTTTGGAGCGAGATACCTGAAGGACCGACCTCCTGCTCTGCACCTCCGGATCTTGATAGTGCGTGCCAGAGAGAGGTCCGCAGAGCGGAGGGCCCGCGCTGGAATATAGAAGGAACATAGGCCCTGTAAAATTTTGGGGGCCAGGGCGATACAGCATTTTATGAATTAAACAGAGGGTTTTTAAATGTATACGTTGTTTGACGGGCAGCCAGTGCAGCCTGCGCAAAACCTGGGAAGTATGGCAGCGTTTTGGCAGTGCGAGCAGCAGCATTCTGAGCCCTTTGCAGTCTGTTGATGACTGTCAAGTTAGACCCAAGCATAAGGGCATTGCAATAGTCCAGGTGGGGCAAAACCATGGCCTGGACAATTGGCTGACGCACGGAAGGTTAAAAAAACCCTAGGATGGGTTTAAGGGATCGGAGGCGACCATAGCAGGTTCCAGCCACTCTTTTAGCATGGGATTCGAGAGAAAGTGAGTCATCTACAATAACGCCTAGATTTTTCACTTCTTTCTTAGGAATAGGAGGCGGACCCAATGAAGGGGACCACCACTGCTCATCCCACTTCTGTGTATCACTTCCAATAAGGAGAACCTCAGTTTTCGATGAGTTCAACTGGAGGCAGTTCTCCGTAAGCCAGCTAGAGATGGCCAGAATGTCTTCCTGGAATTTGGCTCGGTCACCCACGGTGTCATTGGAGAAGGTAAAAATTAATTGCGTATCGTCCGCGTAAGATATTAGTTTGATGTTACGTTCCCTGGCCAATACGGCCAAGTGGCAGACGTATACGTTAAACAACGTGGGGCTAAGGGCAGTGCCCTGGGGGACACCGCAGCCTAAAGGAAAGCTGCCGGATGAGTATGGCGGGCATGGACCTGGAAGGAGCGGTCAGATAGAAATGACACAAACCAATCCAGGGCCCTGTTCCCAACACTGATCTCCCACAGTCTCCTAAGAAGGATCCCATGAGAGACCGTGTCAAACCCCGCACTCAAATCCAGCAGAACCACGGCCGCGGTGTTGCCCATGTCCTGTGTCTCCCTTAGCTGTTCCGTGACGGCCAATAAGGCCGATTTGGTGCTATGTTTGGCACGGAATCCATTCTGAGACTCCTCCAAAATCCTGTTAGTCTCTAGATAATCTAGCAGAATGGAATTCACATGACTCTCCGCCACTTTGGCCAAGTACGGGAGCAAGGAAATAGGGTGGAAACTTTCAGGCTTGGAGGGGTCCAGAGTGGGTTTTTTAACAGGTGGACCACTTTGGCATGTTTCCAGGTTTTGGGGATCATAGCTGACTGGAGGGATCTGTTAATCAGCTCCCGTCCTTCGGTCATGATGGAGTCCAGGAAATGTTTGAATAACTCTGGTTTGACCAGATCTTCTGGAGAACCAGACTTGATTTTTTGCGCCAAGATTCCCATATCTGTTTGTGAAATAGATGGAAGGGTATGAAGTGAGTAGGGGAGGTTCAGGGGGTCTACGTTGGCTTTAGGACTCATCGGAGTACCACCAGAGTTGAGGGACTTGTAAATTCCTTGAACTTTATTAACAAAGAAACAGGCCAATTCTTCGCATTGTAGATCAGATACTATTATGGAATTGTTCCCCTCAGGTGACTAGTGCAAATATGGTTTTCGCGCGATTAGTGCTGGAGTTAATCAGCTCAGCATAGTAGTCAGCTTTGGTCTTATTTATCAACCTGTGATAGGCTTTGGTGGCAGTTCTAAAATTAGCCTTAGCACCGGGGTCATAAGACCGCTTCCAAATTCGCTCCAGTACTTTGCATTGGTTTTTTTGGGGCTAAAAGTGCTTCACAGTACCAGGGATGGGATTGTTCGTGTTTGGGCCTTGATATTTTCTTAGGGATAAAAAAGTCAAGAGACGCATTAATCTACTCTCTATAGGCTAAATCCGCCTCCTCCATATTATCAGCCCAAGCTGGACGGGTTTTTTAACCTAGCCTCAAATAAAATACCATCAAATTTATGCCAGGGGCGTCTCCAGAGAGAGGGAGAGGGTTTCAACCTGGGGCTATCTTGGGTCTTAATGTCAATTTGGACCAGAAAATGATCTGTCCAATTGAGGGGACAGGGGGGGAGACCATAATTCCCTGGATGTTTGAGAACACCGGGTCTAGCAGGTGGCCTGCCTGATGTGAAGGCCCTTCCACCAGCTGACATAGCTGGCAGGCTTCCAGATCATCAAGAAACTTCAGTGTAGTTGGAGACTCACGGGACTCAAGATGAAGGTTGAGGTCTCCGAGTACAGTGAAGTTCGCCGACTGCAGGATAAGTGAGGAGGCATTTGACACCAGTGACTCCTGAAAGGCACTCCCAGAACCAGGAGTGCGGTATATCAAAAGCCCGGTCAGGGTATAGATATCAGAAAATCTTAACTTAAACAGAGTACTTTCACAGTTGGTGTTATTTGAGGGGGAGAGAGTGCACAAATAAATGGTTTTGAAAATCACCGCTAGTCCCCCACCCCTCCCTTTGGGTCTGTTTTTAGTTAAAATAGAATAGCCTGCGGGGAGAGCCAAAGCCAAAATGGCCACAGAATCACTTGTTAGCCACGTCTCCGTTAGAGCCAGCAGGTCAGGAGAGCGATCAGTGAGGAGCTCAAAGACATCATCATGATGCTTCACTAGAGACCTACAATTAAGGCTCAGTATCTGTAGAGTATCAGTTTTTCCCCCAACTGAGGCCACTACAGGAGGAGGTACAGCTTCCGAGGCCTCAAAGCCCTGGTAATCACACCGCAGACATTGTGTACCTGGATGCCAGTGATGAGCCGTGCATGTCATATGATGTTGAAGCGCCAACAACTCCCCGCGGGCATACGGGGCCATTACAACGGCTATCAGGCCAGGGGTTCTGGCCACGGGTGACGGACCAGCGCAGACCGCGCGTGTCCGCTACGGGTGGGGAGATGGCGTGCCTAAGAAGGCACCGGCTCCGCCTCTGAGGGGAGTGTTACGCCCACATGGGTCGGGCAAGAAGGTCGAAAACGCCCTCCACACAACCGGCACCCGTGGTGGACCGAGGCAAAGACCGACTTAAAGGTGCAGTATACTTTCTGGGCAATACAGTTTTAAAATACACGATTCGAATTTCAACATAAGTACAGTTTTAAAATATTGCAGAAACCAAGACACACACTCGCCGGTTTAAAAGGACTAAGGGCCACATGCATCAAGCTGTTAATGAATCGCAAACGGTGCGATTCGGTAAAATGGTCCGTTTGCGATTCCTAAATACCTTTTTAGTATGCATCAAGCATTTTTGGAAAAATCGCTATTTTTAGCGAATTCTAAAAATGCGATTGCTCTTAAGGAATCGCAAATTTGCGATTCCTTAAAAGCAATGCATGTTTAATTTTAAAATTGCGAATTCGCATTTAGGGGGGGGCAAATTACCACGAGGGTGAACCTCGTGGTAATTTGCGAAAAAGGTTTAAAATGCTCAAATTAGCATTTTAAACACTGTCATGTTACAGACACACATGTCCTTAGGACATGTGTGTTTGAAACATCCATTTAAAAATACATTTCAGGGGTGCAGGGAGGGGTCCTTTGGACCCCCCCCTGCACCCATGGAATGCATTAACATTTTGCGATTTCCAATTTGCGAATTCGCAATTCCCATTGATTCCTATGGGCCTTTTTGCCCATAGGAATCAATGGGAATTGCGAAATCGCAAATTGGAATTCGCATAATGTTTGCGATTCAGTAAAAAATGTGATTTTTACCAAATCGCGAAAATTATGCAATTAAATTGATGCATCCCGTTTTGCGATTCCTTATTTGCGATTCCCTATTTTTCGCAAATAAGGAATCGCAAAACCTTACATTGATGCATGTGGCCCTAAGTATCAGTGAGACCCCTGGAAGGATTTTTGATTTCTTCGGTTGGCGCTCCAACGTGGACCTCATCAGAAGTGGCTATCTAAAGAGTGATCTTGTCAGGAGACAGAAATCTACTGAGGAGGACAGGACAGGACTCTACTAAGGAAGTACTCTGTGCTCGGAGATTCTGGGGATTCTCTGTCCCTGCAGCCCAGTATATTTCTGATCTTCCTGATTTTGATCCTCCACATGATGTCACCCCTGACTGGGAACCTTTTTGGTGTGAGTATTTTAAAAAAGACCGTTAGGTAAATTAGAACTTGGCAGTTAGAATTTGGACAACCATTTGTTTGGTAAGAGCCGTTTTACGGCACTTGTTGTAAGTTTGAAGCCTTGGATTGGTAAGGTAGTTTTAGAAACACTTACTGTGGCATTTTTTATATGTATTGACCACATATTGAGTTAGTCCTATGAATATGAAAATTGTGTATGTGTTGCAACACATATAGGCAGCTAATGAGGAGATTTTTCTCTACTTCTAAGAATATTTGAACGGCTCAACGTACGAAGAGTACTTTAAGAGCTACTTTGATTATGATACTGCATATTTTGCACTATTTTTGTCATGCCTGTTTCAAGCACACATCGAAGAATGTGTTGCTTTTTGAAAGTACCATAGTGAGATGTGAATTAAATTAGCCGGCTCCCTTGAGGGAATACCTAAAAAGGTTTCGGTATAAAAAAATATTTCTTCCTTGGTGATTCTGTATCCCCAGGGAATTAAAATATGACAAAATACAAACAAGGATCCGTTTTCTGCACAATTTTAAGAATGAAGAAATGCAGAGCGATTTTTTTTGGGTGTTCTGCCAGACAAAGCTAGGGAATTGAGTGTATTTGGCTTCTTGGAAACAGAAAGGTCTATTGGGCTGTTTTTGCACTCTTTTGGAATACTATTGAGAAGCATTTCTTGTAAATATGACTTACAACTAGTATTTACAAATGGTTTGGTTTAAGTACAGTCTGTGGGCTGTCCTTTGTTTCTGTCCTAAGTGTTGATCTGTGGGTTAAATGTGTGTTTAAATGTCTATGTGGTTTGTGCTTTTCCCATTAGTGCAACTTCTGTAGGTAAATAGCGATTGCGCTATTTATGAAATATTGGCTATTAAAGTGCGCTGTATTGTGTGTCCTGAGTGTTTGACCCCTTCTGTATATGTCTAAAATGAGCTCAATGCGTGTTTTTGTGGTTTTTCTTGTTGTCTTCATTTTGTTATGAAAAATGTCAGTTACTTAATATTAAATAAAAATTAAATAAACATCCAGAAATGAACCATATGTTATGCTAAAATAGCTATATGTTACTATTTAATTTATAGAGTAAGCAATTACGTACATGTACAAACTGCTAAATGCTTAAAAGATAAAATTAGAATTCACATTCAATAGGAATAAAAAGGCCTCAAAAACGAAATTGTGTGTTTTGTAATGAATAAACTATTATAAAGCATTTTCCTTAGATGCATTGTATTAGATATTAACAGGCATACACATCATCTGAATAAATTGGATTTTGCTGTACTGCACACACATTTTAAAACTAGAAATGTCTCAGTTTTAAATAGACTGCCACGTGCTCACATTTCAACACTGAGAAAAAGTTTTTACTGCTGCTAAGCAAACAGCTGTCGTTTTTGTAGGCAACGAATAGACAGGAAAGTTCACTCAGCCAGGACTTCGTCAGTTAAACACGGTTGAAACTCTGCATTTCAGAATGCTCTTTTAAAAAAGTTACAAAAATTAGGTTCATTATTTTAGATATGAGGAAAACGTTTAAGGTAGGGATTTCCATTCTTAAAAGTTTTTTTATAAGCATATTTTTTGTTCTGTTGCTAAATAATACCTGTCCTTTTAAAAATAAAATGGCGCAAAAACTTTTCATGTTTTAAGTTAGGCGTCCGTGATTAGGCTTGTGAATGAATACGTCTAAATATGATAGGCAAAGGATGCAGCTTGCTTTTATATGTGGAATTATAAAAAATGATTGGTTTTATTAAAAGAAAACATTATTAATTATGAAAAATTATTTAAAAAATAAGTGCTTTTAAATTCTTTTTTAATATTTATAAAGCTTAATACTCACACTATGACCTCCTAGCATTAAAATGTAATTTAAGTTGTGTTATATCACATAATGAGGATATTTGCATATGAAATATCACTCGGCACATGCGTAAAAAACTCATTTTTCTAAGGATTTACATGAGATATGTCTAATGTCCAATCTCTGCAATTTGTAGAGAACATTCGGAGGATGATTAATATGTATAAATATTATAGGATATTCATTTTTGAGTTCCCCAAATATCAAAGTCGAAATTTGGCAAAATTCATTAATTTAAAAAACAAATTGTGCATTCAGAGCAGTTTTAAAGTGTCTTAGGCTTTAGTAAATGCATACATTTAGGTATAATACAAGTAGCTGACTTCTATATTATTAGAAAAGCATATTGCACACTGCTTATAATTGAAAATGTATAAAGAACAAGCAGAAGTTATTCTTTTACCTACAAACAGGGGGATAAGTGCTTTCCAGCTTTCTGTCTCTAGGCAAATTGGGACAGCCGCATGGACACCCTTGAATACATAATACGATAGCTGGGAAGAGTTAAATGAAGCCTGGTAGGGCTTCCACAGTAAAGTTCTGCTTTGACATTCTGATATCTGAAATTTTTTTTGAAAGACAAGATGGTCTTATGTGATAGAAAATGATATAATCGTATATGTGAACTTTGAATAACAGATAAGCTTTGCCATATTTATACAGCACTAATGCTTAAAAGCTGAGGCATTGAAATGTGTACATTTGCTAAAAGGATTTTTAGCCCTCTCAAAAGTGCTATGTACCTCCTATAACTTTGTTTATGCCTAGTTGCTACGAATAGGGGTTGATAGTGTTGACAGAAGTGAAACCTGTTACAGGTTTTCCTACTGTCAAACTGGAAGAAGGAGGCTATCTCCATTACAAATTAAGACTAGGTAATATGTATGTTGCTCTCTCCTTTTCTCATTTTTTTTAGCCTGTCTAAACTGAAATAGCAATGAAACATTTAATTGGCTATTCAGTAATACTGTTTTAAAGATTGTTATCATTAATAAAATGAATAAATATGTAGGTTTTATTACTGCCCATCCTGTTTTGATGAAATTATGACAGGATCTGTAGTTTAGACTGTTGTTCCCTTATTTTGACCTATAAGGGGAATTAGATGTGGGTAGTTTTGTTCTACAAGTCTTATGTGATAACACCATTATTGTAGTATTGCAAGGGCATTGCTAGTTTTTTATTAGGTGGTCCATGTAAATAAACTGACAGTCCTTATTAGAGCTGATGTTATATAGTTTGGATCATGAAAAATAGAACATAGGGAAGATGCCCATGTGATCCTTAGCAAAAATGTTTTGAAGAAAATGTTGTTTTATAGATAAGAGTCCCTGTGAAATTAGCAGTTTTAGATTTTTCCTGCTGCTCATATAACATGAGAGCATGGTCCTAAGCGTCCAATCTAGGTGCTTTTTATTAAGAAGAATCATTTTAGAAGTGTCTGCAGTCCTGTAAAAGTAATGTAAACTTTATGAGCAAAAGTATAGAACATTTCCTTTTTTTTTAAAGAGTTTTCAGCTGATAGACTTCCCATGTAGCTATCTACCCTTAAATGGCAGAGGATAATTCTCCCACATTGAAGTTAGTGAGGATAATGAAGGGTACCCAATTGAAGAGACTAGAAGTACGGCCTTTGCCTTTGTATCCAATCAGAGTGACAGTGCATTCTAGACTAGAGAAATCCCATGGCGTATGGCCGCTCCCTTGCAGATTGCAGGCCACCTGCTTGCAGTCCCATCGTTAAATACAATGAACTGTTTTTGTACTAAATTGAAGGAAACTAACAACTGTGTCACATTTCCTACATCACTAGGTTCTGCAGGATCTTCCAGAATAAGAGGAAGAATAAGAGGAAGAGTCATAATAACCTGCCGAACAATGATGAAGATGAGTCCTAACTCCCATCAGTGACAGCTACAGATGAAGGGCAGACGTCTTGGACCTACAGTCCCAGCACCCAGAAAGTAGCAAGGCTGGACAGCGATCGGCAACGCGCCATCAATGACATCTCCAAAGCATCGTGCTTGCTCCATCAGACAGCATTGAACATCAGACAAGAAGGAGGAGCTGGTCCCCTGTTTGCCACAGAACCAGAGTTTCAGTGCAAAAGAGCGAAAGGGAAGGATCCCTGTTGTTAATGGCAGGGCTGGTTTGAGGCTTCAGTTTTTTACCTGTCATGTGCTGGTAACCTCTGACAGCGCGGGGTCCCTTGAGCCCCTTGGCCTGAGTTTTGGCCACCCCCCTTTTCTTTGTTCTAACAGAAGGGCAGTGCACCGGAGGATCCAAGATTGGCAAAAGACACTACATTGTTGTACCCATGTTGAAAGGAAAAAATCAAATGAAAGAGCAGCCCGAGCGTCCTCTGACACTGAATAACTAGTGTTGGAGCCTGAGAATGTAGCTGAACATGACATTTTATTGCTTTTTCTGTTTAAGTAGTACGCGGGTCTGCACAAGATGATCTGTGCCCACAACCAACGAAGAGCACAATATCTGTAGTGCCTGCCGCAGAGGACAGACACTGTTGCACTGCATTGAGACATTGAGACTTTTGAGTGAGCTGTGAGTGTTTGCCAGGAGGGAACTCCAACAGATACTGAGAAACATTATTTTCATGGAAGGCCTGGATCAAGAGGCCCAATGCGGAAGAAGACAACGGAAGCAGATTTGATGAACGATAGAAGCCTACCAAAGAGGCTTAGAACTGACTTTGGCATAGTTGCACAAGTGTTTCCAGTGCCGCTGTATATTATGGGTGTTGGATATGTTCCCATTTGACTGAATTGCCATGAAGAGGAATAGCCAAAACGGTCCAACAGAAGTGAATTTGTGTGACTGTTCTTACTGTTCTGCTGGCATCGTTTTAAAGTAGTGTTCTGTCTCTACTCTGATCAAGGGTGTTCCCATTTCACCTGAGAGCATTGATAAGGATCGCCACTGTCTCACCTGAGTATATAATAGTCACTGAAATGCATAGGATTTGCTTTTGCTTAGGACCAGAAAAATTATAATTCTATTTGTAATAGTGGTCATTGCTTTCTCCTGCTATCTGAATGTTAATTATGACCCGATGCTTTGTTCTCTTTGTATTCCTGCTTATAGCTCAGGAAAATGCCCACCTAGTAATGAACTAGGATATTGCATGTGGTTATATTGCTAATGGTTTCTTTCCCCCTAATGCTTACAGGATGTTTTGGGGTTACTAGGGATGCACCATTATGCTATTGTTCTGTCCTAATGTGCGCAATGATGAAATGCCTCATGTGTATGCCCCATTCTAATATAATTAGGCCCCATGTACCGCAGGAGGTGCCTTATGCATCTGCTAATGCCTAAGGTGATTTTGCCTAGCGTTTTTACCCTAATGAGAATGCTTCATGCCTACTATGTTTATGCCCACAGGTTGATGCCTAATGCTTTTCCAGACTAATAGGTTATTCATACTGTTTGTATGCCTAATGTCCTGCGTAAAGTGCCTAATCTAAGGTGATTTAATGCTCCCATGGTTTAAACCCCAGCTGAGTATGGTGTGCCTAATGATATGCTGAATATGCTCAGCCGTTATGCCTAATGTATTCGTGTTTTCAGGTCCACTGTGACGGTAGGCCTAAGGTGTTGATTCAGGCTTATGCCTGAACACTGTGTGTTTTATGCCTAGTGCTAATGGTTTCTTTTCCCCTAAGGCTGCAATGCTGGTGTTCTGTATACTATTTCTAACCAGAAGCACCCATTCCAGGCTACGGCAACGATGATTTATGCCTGAAGTTATGCATAAGGCTTTTTCATGATTAATGCCTTTATACTACTGTTTTTCCCTAATGCCTAGGTGGCTGGTTTCATGTTTAGGCCTGTGAGAAACAAGGACCCTCTTCGAAACGGAAACTTAACTCTGTGGAAATCCCTGCTGAGCCTTATTATTATATTTAAGTATATCGAGCTTCTTATTAGGAGAGGTTTAAACTACGGAAGCACCTGTTTTTTATTAGAGGGGCTTGATTTATTATTTCATTAACAGATTCCTGAATAACAGCAGGAAGTTCTGAACAACCACCTCATCCACTTTATAAGTACATCAGCTATAGGTTGCACCGCGTCTATTAGAAAGATAGAGAGCTCTGTTTTTTTAAGGAAATAACTCTCCCTAACTGCCAGTTCTACCATTTGTCGAATCCCGTCTGGGGTGTATGGGCTTGCTTTTACTTATTATATCCCTTTCAGGAATCGGTTTGTGATTTTTTACAGCGCTTCGTATCGGATATCGAGCGACCTAAACAATTGTCTTGAACCACCAGGAGATAAACACCATTACTGAGAACTTTTTAAGGTGGGCGAATTTTGAGAATTGCTCTTCTTCCTCCTTTCCGCCCCCTTTTACTCTGTGAGGAATATTTAGGCTATGAATAAGCAGTGTGTAATTGTGTTTAATACACCTTGCCTCTCGTTGTATAGGAAATATATGATCCATATTGGTGGTGATAGCGAGGATTTAAATATTTGCGCCCCAGCCGTGTATCTAAGGTACGTACATTTTGCATGATTGGCCCTTACAAGTATTGCATCTTTGTTTTCTTCGGTAACAATACAGTATCCGCTAGCTGTGGCAAGTTTTTTTCTATGCTCCACCTTACGGATTGCCGTATTACAGGGACCGCATAGTAAAATGTTTTATTGGTCAATTGCACCAAGTTATTAGGTATCCTTCGCTTTATCGCCGCGTTTCGACTGTATTCCTAGGTGAATACATACTATCCTTATATCTGGGGGGGGAATAAAATGGATATTGCCAAGGGTGTGTTTAGCAAACTGGTTTGATCACGCAATTGCTGATACATTTGTTTTGTTTAAAATATAGGTAGTAGCCTTTAAGAAAACCTGTCTGTCCACACTGAGTAGGGCACTCATAAGATATCTGATGTTCAAATTGTCTATCTTTTAACTCGTGATGAATGGCTGTGAGGATTGAACATATCTAATTGTAATATTATATTCATTGTTATAGAAATTAGGATCTTATCGTTTCCCGTTTTGACCCTATCCATGGATTCATACTGAGGGCACTCTTATATCCAGTGATCTTTTAACTAAGAGTGAGTTTTCCATTATTTTAATTCTCAAATAAAATTGTTGTCAATTGTTATATTTTCTAGTAACCTTTGTTACTAGGGACTGGTTAGGCCATCAAAGCACGACCTATTAAATTGTTTGGCGGCCTGTGCCTTGGTTGTCATATACTGTGCTTTCCATGAGTGAATGTTGTTTTTATCTTATTTACTCTTTATGCTTTTACCATCTCTTTTATCCTCCCCCCTGTCCCCCCCATTTCCTTGATTCCGTGTCTATTGTTGTGGGTACTCATTGTTCTTACATTATTATGTCATATGAAGTGTTGTTTGGAAAACAAGATGTAATATATAGGAAATAAGAAGACAGCAGAAAGTTCCCTCCTCTTTTATAAATACACTAATGTACTATTGTAATTTGGAAAGTATTAAGTGCACTCTAGAATGTAATATTGTAAAGAAATAATTTTGTGATGGTTTCTCCCTTTTTTTATGTATGTTTCAGATTAATAAATAAACTTTTTGTGGCTCCTAAGGAAGGCGTGTCCCATGCCGAAACGTGCGTCGATTTTATTTGCCACCTCCTGTCTGGATACTATTGACAGAATCTTTTAGGATGTCTATATGTTGATGATTATTATTTTTATTAAAATGAATAATTTCTGATTTTATTGTTCTGTCATCATATGGCTTATAGTTTATAATAAACTATATGATTTTTAAATGTGTTTATTAAATTCATGCTCCAATCTATCTTATTTTTTCTTGCTGTCATTTTATGTCACGTGTTTTCCAATGTGTTACTGCCTAGGAATTTTTTCACATATATTCATGTTTAGGCCTACCTTGACAAATGCCTAAAGTCATTTATGCCAAGTGCATGTCTACTCACCAGTAGGTACGGCCGGTGAGACGTTATTGCTTACAGACTTTCAGCTATCCTTTGACCTGTGATGATTCTGGCAGTAGCCCGATTGGCGCTGCCCTGTGTATAGTCCCCCTGTGAATTATTCCTCGGTGCCGGCTGGCACTGGTTATCTGCACCTGTGATTCCCTTCTGATGTGTTTATTTTACAATACACATACTCTTTTCACCTAACCTGGTGTGGAGTCTCTTTTTTTAGTGTGCCTTGTGTGTCCCCTGTGTGTGCTGCGCGGATGCTTTACACATTTCCTCTGGAGTTTGGCCTGCCCGCTCTGCACCACACTACCCATTTATAACACTTCCCCACCCAGGGACCAACCCCTGCAGTTGAACACTTGCCTGGCACACCAGGACTTCTGGGGACTCACACAGTATCCATCTGGCCAACACAAAGGTGTGTCCTAGTCCACCCCCATGGTGTGACTTCAGCCCCCCTTCCAGGGGCAAGCCTGTCCACCAGGACAACCAGCCACAGGGGCCACTGACAGCTGTCAGTGGTGAGAGCCAGGCCGCATGCCTGTCAGGCCTCTCTAGCCTCTGTGGCGTAAGAAAGTGGGGGGCAGTAGCCCCAGGTGCCTGGCACCTTTCATCCACTCTCCCTCTTGCCAAGTCACTTAGGGCATCCTGACACTGGCCCACCAGCCTGGGGACTGTACTCTCAGACTGACCAGAGGCCACGGGCGAGGCTCTCCTCCCCCTACCTCTCCTTCTGGTGTCCTGCCCTCTCCTTCCAGGAGAGTCACCCTCAGAACACAACTCTCCCACCAGTTCAGGACCTCTCTCCAGCAACTGGGCTCCCAACCTAGGGTCTAAATCCTCAGGTTGTACCCGGATCAGAGGCGAGGACTTCCTCCCTCTGTACCCCTTCTAGAGCGCTGCACCCTCCCTACTAGAGGGGTACCCCTGGAAGCCACACTGGTCAGGACACTGGTTACAGATGTTCTTCTCTCCAGGTCAGGCAGATCCTGAACCTGGTCTCCCAACCTAGGGACCAGTACATGTGGTTGTGCACTTGCCCCGTCGTACCAGTACTGCATTGGGAACATATACGCCCCCCCCTGAGAGTGACACACAAAGGTGTGGCGCAGATCTCATGACCCCTGTCCATCTGACAGAGCGGGAAGATCCCCCAGGACAGAAGTGAGGTCCACATGGTCACTCACTCACTGGTGACTCAGCCCTTCTGGCTGGCCCCTGACCCACTGGTTCTCACACTGGGGACTCCTACCCCCTTTCACCCCTCAGTCTGGACTTCTACACCCTCTCAACTGGAGTGGTACTGCCAGATACCAGAACTGATGGAGGCCTGATTACAGGCAATCCCCGTTCACCAGACACTAGGAGATCCTCTTCAAAGGGCCTACTAGCTAAGCGTGGGCGAATTTTCCGAATTCGCGATTCGCGAATTTGCGTATTCACGAATTCGCAATCCGCAAAATCCGCGAACTTTAGCAAATTTGTAGATTTTTTCTTTTTTTTGTGTTCTCAAGGGTTTCTGCCAGTTCGCAAAGGGTTTTTTACCAGTTCACAAATGCGAACTTACCTATCGGGTCGCAACGGTCGCGACCTCGTTGTTTCTACGTCTGGTTCATCACAGCACCCTCTGTTTCACCACTGCCACCCTCTGTCTCACCCATGCCACCCTCTGGTACATCACTGCCACCCTCTGGTTAGATCACTGTAGATTATGGGGGGAAAAGCACACCTGCCCTGCCTCAACTGACATGAATGAATTAGTAGTTAATTAACATGTCACTGAATTTGAACTTCCAGTCTGGCACCTGCTTCCTTATCTGTAATTGCTTTCTGTTGCAGTGTAATTTTAACAGGACCTTTGTTGCATACTTGTAGCTATTCTCTGAGCCTGCTGTGAGGGTCAGAGCAGGGTCATAGAATAGTTGCAAGTAGGCAACTGAATTCTGGAGGGGGCCCGCAGGAAGCACTACAGGGAATGGTTACTAATGATGAAATGAACTTTTGCACCTGCTGAGTGCTGTCAGTTTTGCATAAATTGTTTTTCTGCAATTTACCGGGATTCGCAGGGCGCGGATTTGCGTGAGATCGAATTCGGAAGCCGCGAATTCGTGCGAATATGCGATTTGGTTTTTTTCGGCGTGTTAGTTCGTGTGGTTTTGTGTGTTTTAGCGAGCTGCTTGTAGCGCAACGGCGCGAAGTTACCCTAACGGTCGTACATGGGCGCGGCCATCTTGTTTGCGTGACGTATTTCCGTTTCCGGGCGCTATGTGTAATCTCGCAAAGTGTGCGGCTCACTAGTACAAGTTTGCGTGTGATCGCTAGGAAAATCTCGCGCGAACTTACCCACGCGGTCGTGAACGGGCGCGGCCATCTTGTTTTTCATTCATTGCTATGGTTCTGGACATGCTTTCTGTATCCTCTTTCAATCTCTGCCATCCTTTGTTTGTTTGAAGTTTTTTTTAATTTATTTTACTTATTATCTATCCCTCTATTTTTTTAGCTCTATATTTTTGTGTTTTCTGCTACTTTTGGTTAATTTTAAAATACTTTTTTAAACTCTTTTCTTTTCTTCTTCCCTATTCTATTTCTTATTTATTATTTACCTTCCTTTCTGCCCAGACCATGGTAAAGGGAGCCGGGAAGCAGCCCGAGAAGGGGAAGGGTCCCGCACCCCTGTGCCCAGCTCCCGTGTGGGCGTTTGAGGGGGGAGCTAGTGATGCCACGGGAGATCTTTAGCACGGAGGAGGTGGTGGCACTAGTGTTTTATGTCCAGTGCCGCCTCCCCAGGACCATCATGGCAGGTGGCAAGATCGCTAGCGGCTATGGGCTCCGGGAGCGCCGGAAGCGGTGGGAGAAGGTGTGCCGGGCGATGTATCAACACTCTCGGGTCCGGCACACCTACAACCAGGCCACCCACCATTGGACGGATCTCCTGGACCGGGAACGCAACTTGCTTGACCTGCTCGGCATCGAGATCCCCGGGCTTGGTGAGTAGTAGTAGCTATTTCATCACTACTCTGTTTTCTCCTGCTCTGTGTGGTATTATATTGCAAATTTTTGTTTTTTAACAAGAGCAATAATGCTGCTGATTACATTGTAGGTAAATTATATTTCAAAATCTTCTGTGCATTTCAGGTGCACTGCTCTCCTTCTCAGTAGCGTTGCTACTATGCTTATTTGTTTTCGATTTTGTGTTCATTTCATTGGCCTGAGAAATTATGTATGAGTTTAGTTTAAAGAACTGCGTAATACTAGACACTAATGGGCAGATTTGCAATTACCGGCGCATCCCTGCTAAGTAGCAGGGATGCGCCAGTAATTGTGCGCCACGCCACCACCACCCATGGTGCGCCGTATTTAAAATGCGGCACAACCTTGGGCCCAAAACGTCACCGAAGCATTACGCATCTGTGCCGTAAAGGCGGCGCACTGCTGGAGTTGCGTCGCAACGATGGCGCAGCTCCAGCAAAGCTCTGGGGTGCCCTATCTCCCCAATGCTGCATCAAGCCGTACGTCTGCTTCAAGCAGGCGCAGGGTTTGAGTCACGCATCATTGTCCTAAAAGTGACTGATTGAAATCTTGTAGATTTCCCTCAGCCACTTTTAGGATGCGTTCCTGCACAGGAACGCCCTCCCTTGCGCCGGAACGCCCCCTAATGGCGCAGGGCTTTACAACGTGATGCATCTCCCATATGCGTCACGTTGTTAATACGCCGCGCCATGGCGCCTCTTTTGTTCTGCCGCTGCGTCACAAAAGTCATGCAACAATGGAGCAAAAGAGCCGCCAGGGGTTTGTAAATCTGCCCCTACAGACTCAAGTCCAGTCCTTCCTTTGTACACCTGGCAATAAGAAGAAATAGTGGTGGTGGATTGATAGTTTGAGTATTTTAATGACTGGTTAATGTAGTAGGAAACTTTTTAGTGTTGTCGCTGATCTGCAATCACGATGGAGTTTGTCTGTCACTTCGCGTGCTGGGGACTGCTGCCTGCCAGTCCTAGGCGAACCTTTTTAGTAGTTTGTTTAGTGAGTTACATAACTTTCCAAGTCGACGGTCCGCAAATCAAGCAATACTAATATCGTAGTAGATTACATGAGATAGGTCAATATATCCCGTGGAATAGTTGTCTATTTGCTATTTCGCCAAAATATTTTGTTATTGTTCTTTTGAAATGTTTGATTTGGTTGACAACAATCATCCATGTTTTCGGGTCTTTCTTTCTTTCGTGTTGTACATCAGCTCCCCCCAGGGGCAAGAGGACAGAGGAGGAGGGGTTATCGGCTACTGCTGCTGTTCAAGGCCAGGATCGGTCAGGCGAGGGCTCCTTTGCTGGCCCCGGTAAGTTTTAATTTTAATATAGAGTAGCTATTTTTTCCTAGCGTTCCTCATTCAATTTTTTCTAAATTGTCTTTGATCTTCTTGTAGACTGTATCTAAATTCTTATCCTGCCTCTACTATGACTCCCTGTGGTATTACTAGATTATTCTTATTAGTCTGTCTGTGTAGCTAACTAAGATTGCACATTTGGCAAAAGGTGTTAAACGAAACTCCCATTCTAGTCAGCAATAGCTCGATGCACTGAGTGCAGTCCTCTGGGATTGTCCATAATGTCTTTTCAAGTCTTCTAAATGTTTATGCTTTGACAATTACCAGCAATAAAATGTGAATGACCACCAAGAAAGAATAAGATACTACTTCACTTTTGGTTTGGATAGGAGGACAATCCATACTACTACTGCTGCAGGGTCAAATCTGCACAAACAGAACTATGGACACTAAATAGTGCATTGTTTATCAATTATTATAGGCGCAGGTAGACTTTCCATATACCTCAGTGATATCAGACTTTGAAGAAGCCCCAATCTCCTTACTGACTAGATAGTGTGGCAGAGTCATTTAGCTCCCGAATTCATCGATGATTGATCCCCAATGATGATTATCCAATGCAGGACAAGAGTACGGAGTCAGTGTCCAGAAGTGTCAGAGGCACGGACTCATGCTTGCAAATTGCAAAACCTTATGCTCATTCACTCTTGACCAAAAACCACAGAGTCTATTTAAGTTTTAAAGCTTTATTAAAAGTAAAAACATTTATTAAAATCAAGCTTGTCATAAAACATAAACGGTTGATTAAAAATGGAAAAGTAATTAGTGATTTCTTTCACACATTTATTGTGGGCAAGCCGAGCCCTCACCTGGTTTGAACTTTACTTTCTCTTTTTGGTGCTGAATCGTTGGTAACTCCGTCCTATTGATGATGATTTGTTCTTAGAAGTGAAGCTTCTGTCTGTTATGAGAAAAATGGTGCGTGTTAAAAAGCAAGCATTCATCAGTTGTGCCAAAAAGTGCAGCAAGACAACACCCTTCCCTGGTAAAAGGGACATTTTTACTTTAGAGTAGACAGTCATAAATTATTACATTGGTTTCTGTATTCACATTTCTTCATTCCTAGACAAAATACTAATGAGTGGTGTATGTCTATGACATCTAACATTCTTAAATGTACTTTGTAGGTGGAACATCTGGTGCCGGGCCCAGCGCGGAGGTGGAGGAGGACACTTCTGGGGAGGAGGCGGTGCAAGTGCCGGAGGAAACTGCTGTGCGGGTTGCCACGGTAGTGGCGGCCAGTTGTAAGCTCTTATATTCCTTACTTATTGAGATTGCAGACTGCAGAGTGTGCTCTCTGTGCGGGTATAGTATATATGTTCTACAGTTAAGTTACTATACTGTTAAGCAGACTTTCAAATGTAGTTTTTATCAACCAGGTAGTAGCCTCCTCTAAATTTACTTCAACTCAGCTGTGATTTTTTTTTCGAGAATCCAAATCAGATCTGAGATGAACTTGATGGATGGGATGAACGAAAAGCGAAAGAAGGGTGTAAGTAAGTGTGGAAGGACGAGCAAGTTAAAAGTAATGATGACTGACAAAGAAGAATGATACGTGTTTGATTGGTGCCCGAGGTGGCTGGGAAGGAATATGATGCATGGCTGGGTGAAGGATGAAGCAAGGATGGGTGGAAGGAGAACAGCCTGGGTGGGTGAAAAAGAAACTGTATGTGTGCGCAATATATGCTTTGGTTGAAATTCAAATGCAAGTGAAGCACGGATGTATGGCTTGCGGTTTCCCAAATAAAATGAAAAGGTTGTTTTCCCGTGAGAAAACGTAAGGTTTGTCCAGATGAGAGACATGAAGAAGAATGATTGACATATAGTTTGAATCGATGGATGCCTGGATCATGGTACTATCTGACTCTTAGATAGCATATGTGTATCTAGAGAGAGTAGACGGTCACTGGATGAACTAAGTGTTACTTTGAAGAGCTTGTAACATGCACCCGCATGCCCGTCCCAGTGTAGGAAAGGCAAGGAAAAGAAGTTGTAATTTTGTCCGAATACTACCTTGAATAGTAGCAGTAGTTGGTATTGCAAGCACAGCATATATCCGGCTATTACGATGGCCACTCACTACCTCTGTAAATAAGTTTAGTAGAACTCTGTCATTCATGTGTGGATGTATCACTGGTCACTCAATAAAAATCAAAGCACCTAAAGTCATCCCATATGTAAGCAAATACATACTATGTGCAGTGATAGATAATAAGATTGTTTTTCTTCTTCATTTTACTTTTCTAGTATTCATTGGCACTGTAGGGTGAAAGTTAAATTAATTAAGCAGTAGCCCTTGTAACAGAGTATTCTCAGTGCCACCGTAATAGAAAAGTAAGAGCATCACCAACTGCATGTACTGGACTGGTACAGTAACACAAGTCTGTCTCACTCATCATGGCGGGCGTCTGTTTTTCTCAGGTGAAAGTTGACTGTGCTGGCATTATGCCGGCTTGCAGAAGTTAACGTACCAATTTTGCTAAACAAGAGAGAAGAAGAAGAATAAGACTGGTGTACTGTCATAGTCGACTATAATGGAGTGAGTCCATAGTGCTCGTAGAATTGATTCCTTAAACTCCAACTAATGTTAGAGCAAGGATGAAGAAGTGGGAGGTTAGATAGATACTGGCCACAATAGTTATGTACTGCGCTTGCAAGTTGCTAGTTCTACTGTGACACAACTTTCTGCTGAATCATTTTGTGTTAATCCTAAAGAGCATTGGTTACAGACTATGTCTTTCTTTCTTCATATAGATGCTCCTTCCAAACCAACACGGAAGGAGCTGGCTAAATATTGCGGGAGAATATTTATGTTAGGGATATATAAATATAATTTAAACTTTATCTTAGCATATGTGTTTTTTACTGCTTTTGAGGCTGGTGGGTGGGGATTTAACAGTAAGTTTGTTTTCCTGAAACTTAAGTGGCATCTTGATTCAAGTTGTGTAAGTACTAATTGCCCAAATGTTTTCAAAACTAAGTGCCTCTCACAGAGTAAGTGAATTCAATAGTCCTAGGACCATCAGTCTCTCGTCTCTCCTAATACTCCATTATACTACCTACCCCCAAATGCTTATCTTACCTGTAATTTGTGTTTGGAAATAGGGCTAGGCACAGGGCTGGTTGCACGGGAAATGGCGATTAAGGTTTGCAATTCTGGACGGATTAAATGTCATCATTGCGGTGGTACTTGTGGTGTTACACAGTGGCAGTTGCAGCATCTGAAAAAAAAGAAAATGAAACCTTGTTTGTCCTTACCGTAGCATTAGAACGGTACAATAGAGAATATAGCAGGTGACAGTACAATAGAACAGTTCCACAATGTAGCCTAACAAATGGTAAAGTATTGAAAGTATAACTAGTACTTGCATTGAATTTCTTTGACATTGGCTACTACTACAAGAAATAGTACTGACGGTGAAGGACACAGCAGCGTAATAATTTGCCACGTCTAGGAGGAGGATGCTCTTGATGACCAATCAAGTTGATGGTGCACATGAAAATCTGCTTTCATTTGCCAATAGTGACTCAGTGTCAAGCTGAGTAAGAATATATCCTCGGATTCCTTCACCAGCCTGTTGCTATGACCTTATCCTCCTGTTCCTAATAGACAGTACAATATTTTTGAAAGTGCGTACTCTGTCTGAGTCTCCTTTTGAAGGATAAATAAGTATGGGTGAATTAATTTAGCGGATCTTTCCCCTCAAGCTAGGTGTACTGTAAACTGTGTTTTAGAACAAAATTAGACCTTCCCAGCAGTGCTCCCAGACCCTTACTAAACCCAATCGCAAAAATGTAGAAGACCACCAATCAGTCTCCAAAAACGAGGCCTAGTAGAAATTGGTGACAAAACGTACTGTGAAAGTAAAGTAGGCCCAAATCCCCCCTTAAACACCATGGATTGTATTCAAACCACTTACAAGCAAGCAAAAGTATCCATACCCAGCATTGCTCCAAGACTCGCAAACCCCCCCACAAACACCAAGAACCCCCACAAACAGCCCCCCGAAAACTGTAGAGTGAGCGAAATCTCAGAAAATGCAAAAACGTTTTCCCCAGGGATTGTCTCCAAAACACTTTCTTTCGGGTATTGGACCTTCCCAGCAATGGCCCCAGAACTGTCAACCTGGGAGAAAACAAGTTTAACCCCACCCCTAACAAGCCAAAAGGCAAAACCCGGGAAAAGCCACACTTCGAAAACTTTGGGCCTACCTGGAATTCAGTCCAAATGCGCTGTGCAGCTAGGCTCTAACTCCCCTTTTCCACCATGGATTTCCTGAAAAACAAATGCAATCAACATTAGACTGTGCCAGCAGTGCTCCCAGCCTCCAAAACACACCCACAAACACCTGGAACCCCCCAAACAGCACCTCAAAGACAAGCAAGTCAGCAAAAACGCAAAATTATGTTCGCCTCCGATTTTGTCCAAACCACTTTTATCCGGGATTAGACATTCCCAGCAATGGCCCCAGACCCATCAACCCAGGCGGAAATCAGTAGAAGACCCCCAAACAGCCAAAAAGCAAAACTACAAAAATGGGGACATGGAAATTTCCAGGCAAATTTCCAAAATCACTCCACGCGCGCTCTGCAGCTAGGCCCTAACTCCCCTTTGCCACCATGGATTCGCTTCAAACCTCTTGCAATCAAAAGTATTCATACCCAGCAGCACTCCCAGACCCCAAAACCCACCCACAAACACCCGGAACCCCCCCAAACAGCACCTCAAAGACACGCAAGTCATCAAAAACGCAAAAAAAAAATTGCCTCCGATTTTGTCCAAACCACTTTTATCCAGTATTAGACATTCCCAGCAATGGCCAAAGACCCCTGCATCCACCCGCCAAAAAGCAGAAAACCCCCAAACTGGCAAAAAGCAAAAATGGGCCTACTACCTGGAATTCAGTCTAAATACGCTGTGCAGCTAGGCCCTAACTCCCCTTTTCCACCATAGATTTCCTGAAAAACAAATGCAATCAACATTAGACTGTGCCAGCAGTGCTCCCAGACCCCAAAACCCACCCACAAACACCCGGAACCCCCCAAACTGCACCTCAAAGATGAGCAAGTCAGCAAAAATGCAAAAATAATGTTGCCTCCGATTTTGTCCAAACCACTTTTATTCGATAATAGACATTCCCAGCAATGGCCCCAGACCTGTCAACCCAGGCAGAAAGAAGTAGAAGACCCCCAAACAGCCAAAAAGCAAAACTACAAAAATGGGGACTTAGAAATTTTCAGGCAAATTTCCAAAATCACTCCCCGCGCGCTCTGCAGCTAGGCCCTAACTCCCCTTTGCCACCATGGATTCACTTCAAACCTCTTGCAATCAAAAGTATCCATACCCAGCTGTGCTCCCAGACCCCAAAACCCACCCACAAACATCCGGAACCCCCCCAAACAGCACCTCAAAGACACGCAAGTCATCAAAAACGCAAAAAAAATGTGCCTCCGATTTTGTCCAAACCACTTTTATTCAGTATTAGACATTCCCAGCAATGGCCAAAGACCCCTGCATCCACCTGCAAAAAAGCAGAAAACCCCCAAACTGGCAAAAAGCAAAAATGGGCCTACTACCTGGAATTCAGTCCAAATACGCTGTGCAGCTAGGCCCTAACTCCCCTTTTCCACCATGGATTTCCTGAAAAACAAATGCAATCAACATTAGACTGTGCCAGCAGTGATCCCAGATCCCAAAACCCACCCACAAACACCCGGAACCCCCCAAACTGCACCTCAAAGATGAGCAAGTCAGCAAAAACGCAAAAAAAATGTTGCCTCCGATTTTGTCCAAACCACTTTTATTTGGTAATAGACATTCCCAGCAATGGCCCCAGACCTGTCAACCCAGGCGGAAAGAAGTAGAAGACCCCCAAACAGCCAAAAAGCAAAACTACAAAAATGGGGACTTAGACATTTTCAGGCAAATTTCCCAAATCACTCCACTCGCGCTCTGCAGCTAGGCCCTAACTCCCCTTTGCCACCATGGATCCGCTTCAAACCTCTTGCAATCAAAGTATCCATAGCCAGCAGTGCTCCCAGACCCCAAAACCCACCCACAAACACTTGGAACCCCCCAAACAGCACCTCAAAGACAAGCAAGTCAGCAAAAACGCAAAAAAATTCACCTCCGATTTTGTCCAAACCACTTTTATCCGGTATTAGACATTCCCAGCAATGGCCCCAGACCCGTCAACTCACCCGCAAAGAAGTAGAACACCCCCACAAGTACAGAGTCTTTCTTCATTGGGCGTAATCCAGCCATCTGCTTTGAGGGAAATAGGAGTCTGGAGGAGGAGGATAGAGGAGCATGTTCTTGTGAACTTGTGAACCTGAGTAATGCAGACTGCGGCACCTTCAAATCAATAAGCAAATAAGTGAAGACAGTTCTGCTGATGGGCTTGTTTTTGTGATTAGGTGATTAAAGTTTTTTTTATATAGATTTTGCAAAACAAAGAAAGACAGACACAGAGTAATAAAAGTGAATAAGGACGAAAAAGAAAGTTAGTGATTCATTGACTCATTTTCAGGGCTCGGTGTCAGGGAAGAAGAGCTCGTCCTCAAACTCTGCGAATTCAGGCGGGAGTAGGTCACCTAACAGAGAAGAACTTCCCTCATCTAAGTTGGTGTCCTCCTCGTCTTCTTCCTGCGTGCATTCTCGTATTTTGTAATCTGGTGGTATGAGGTGCTGATTCATCTTGATCATTGTCAACCTCTCCACATTTTTGGGCGAGAGGCGGGTCCTTTTGCAAGTTACAATGCCACCAGCAGCACTGAAAACACGTTCAGAAGACACGCTTGCGAGTGGATGACAAGTAATTTATAGCCAGGTTGGTGATCTCTGGCCACAATTGTCTTTTTCCATGCCAATGCGCCAATGGGTCATTATGAACATAGACCTCTGTTGAGTCATTCAGATTGTCCTGCACCAACGACTCAAGGTTCTCCAGGGTTCCTCCACTTTGCTTACTTTTTGCTGGGACCTTTTGTGAAGCAAACCCAAGCTGAGTTAGCCAATCCTCTTCTTCACACAATGTTACTGTTGTGTCTGGTGCAGATCATACGGTTGCTGGTGTCTTTAAAAGCTGAGAGGGAAAATCACTCACTTCTGCCACAGCCACAGATGCAGAAGTGGATTTTATTTTACTCCGGATGGCCTTCTGATGCTGATGTACTGCCTTTTCCTTCAGTTTCCTGCCGTTCTCTTTCAAACCGACTGGCTGCCACAGCTAGCCAATGTTTGTACTTTGTAACATCTACGTCATCAAAAGGAAAGAATACTCTGCCTGCCAATGCCTTTTTGTACCATGGATCCAGAATAGTAGCACACATGTAATGCTGTTCTGTGTGGATCTTTTGAAGACCTTCATCGCAAAGTAGGCGCTGTAATAACTCCTCCACCAACTCAAATGCTTGTTCCTTTTTTTCCTCTTTTTGAAACGTAGAAGACACCGCCATCAGTTGGTGCTCTAGCATGCGCAACAATGGGATAGCTTTTCCCAAATTACAGTCCTCCCTGCTGACTGCACGCGTGAAGACCTCAAAAGGACGAAGCATGTCTGTCAGGCTTTTAACTAGCTTCCATTGCTTCACCTGTATCCTCAGGTCCTTCATAGCTCTACCCTGTGTAAAGAAATACTGATTGACTACCGCATACTGCTCAAACAGACGCTCAAGCATGTAGAAAGTTGAGTTCCAACGTGTTACCACCTCCTGGATGAGTGCTTTCACTGGCAGTTTACGTTCATGTTGCAGGCACCTCAGCTGCTTCCGGGCCTTAAAAGAATGGTTGAAATGTGTGCACATTCTTCGGCAGGTGGTCAGTAACTCGCACCCTGGACTTTCTTCACTCAAAATTTTTTTAACAACCAGGTTTATACAGTGCTCCAAACACGGCACTCTGAAATAGTTAGACTTATCCATGTCCTTAACCACATTGGTGCCATTATCCATGGAAACATAACCAATCATGCGTTTTCTTGGGGACAGCCATTGAAAGACCTTTGAGTTAAACTCATGCAAAATGTTTTCTTCTGTATGACTTTTCTCCATGCCAAACATGCCTAGTGTTGCATGTTTCCGAGCAGGTTTAAAAACGTTGTCCGGGTCAACACCTTTGGATAGATTTGCATTAACCCCTGAAAAAGAGACCCAGTGTGCAGTGATGCACATGTAATCAACGGCTTGGCGGCTGGTCCACATGTCTGTTGTCAGATGTATAGTGTGAACAGCACTCTTCTGCAAAGCTGCCCCAATCACCTCCAGCACATCTTCACGTAGTGCTGGAACCGCAACTCTGGCAAAATAGAACCGGCTAGGAACCTTCCATTTAGGGCACAGCGTTGCCACTAATTGAAGAAAACCAACCCCTTCCACAAAAGAAAAAGGGAGACGGTCCAGCGCTAGCATTTTAGCCAGCTTAGTGTTATACAGACGCGTCATTGGGTGGTTGCGTTCAAATGGCGCATCTGAAAACAACATGCTTCTAATGGTGGGCTGATCCATTTTACGGGATGATGATGACTTTTTCGACCCAGTTACGCTTGGTGATGATGAACTTTTTCGCATTGGTGTCTCACTCTCTCCCACACTCTTAGTGTGGCTCATATATGTTGCAGGGGGTGTGCTGCTGACAGGGGCACTGGGTGTAAGTGAAGAAATGTTTGACGCTTCTTCCTCCTCATCATCATCAGATGAAACACCAACGGATACAGTGTGTTGACTTGCAGTTCGGGCTTCCTCGATCTCCTTTAGGTGCGCATGCCATTTGACAGTGTGCTGTCTCTCAAGATGACCTCTCTGGCCTCGGGTACCATAGTTGGTACCAAGCTTACAACGACTAACTCGAAGCTTACAAATAGTACAAATGGCTATGTTTTCCCTTGTTGGGCTAACACTAAAGAAGTCCTAAACTGCAGACTTCAAATGTCTGTGGGGGGCAGAGGAGGTGATACTGGGAATGCTAATGCCAGATGAAGTGGAGGATGTGTGTTGTCGAACTTTACTACATTGTGCACTTGCAGCACCACTAATTGAGGAAATGGAGGTCGAGGTGGATGGAGGTCCCTTCTGGCGAGAAAATATGGAAGCGGTAGGTGGTGGTGTACTAGTTAACTGCATTGGTGGTGGTCCCAGTCCCACGTCGCCAACATCACGCTCAGCAGCATTTCGGGCTACGGTAAAAATATCTGTTTGCTGCATGCCCGCTGAGCCTGGAGTGACGTTTATGATGACTGCGTCGTCGTCGTGAGAGTCTTCATCAGCAGGAGTATACGCCTTTTCTTGTTCAGCGTCATGATCACACTCCATAACTATGAGACTTTCGGGGACCTTCCTTTTACGCTTAGCTACTTTTGTCAGATCATGGTGTGCCTCACTCTCAGACGGCTGTGCTGGTTCCCAATTTTCATCCATATTATCAGAAGGAAGGGTGCTTGAAGAAGATGTAGACACCATCCTTGATCTTTTCCTTGCTAGGGATCTGGAAGACAATGAATGAGCAAGAGGAGTGGCTTCCTCAAATGATACCTCGGCTTGAATGTCGATTTCCTGATGTGCCCCTACTTCGGGAGGAACAACTATTGTGGGCACTTGTGCTTCTCCATGCACCTCTGCTTGCGCATCTCCTTGAGCCGCCTCTCCTTCCACATGTACTTGGGCTTGTACTTGCACATGTGGCTGCTGTTGCGGCTGTGGTTGTTGAACACTCGTCAGATGAGTTACAACAACCTGTGTTGATTGAGGGATGCTGCTACTTTCTTGCGATGAGCCAACATCACTGGTCGATTGTGATTGAACAACTAGACTGGCTGCCTCTACAGCACTCAAGGGCTTGGACTTAAGTTGGCGTGGTGGTGGTGGCACTGAGCCCAATGGAGCAGGGGTGCTGCTCCCAGCTTGGTCCCCAGCGGACCCCGCTGCTGCTGAAGGCGTACTTTTTTTTCCCAAAAAATGTGGCGTGCGGCACACCAGTCTCCTTGGTAAGTGGCGCCACTTGCTTCTCCTGCTCCATACTGGCAACTTTCTTGCTAGAGGAGCTACGGGCAGCTTTTTTTGGGGCCATCTTCTTTAGATGTCAGAACAGCAGGCCGCAGTTGCACAAGCTGCAGAGTTGTCTGTGTCACACGTGACGTTGTGCTGCACACACCGCAGCAGGACTTGTTCCTGGCACTGATGAGGAACGATGAGGCTGATGATTCGTCTTTTTGCACCTAAAAGCAAACGAAGCCAGAGGAACATCAGTTAAATAAATGTTGCATATGTAGCGCTTCAATTAATAGTTTGCAAGTAAGCATTGTTATTATATCCACCCCCCAAAATGGAAAGACCAATAAAATGCACCACTGACAGAGTACCCCTGGGCATAATGGATGAAAGCATGGTTGACTGGGTGCAGGCCTATGGCACAACAAAGCACACTGCCTGGCTTCAAAATGGCCCCTAGACCCCCACCAAATGACCAGGCTCTGCCTGTACCAGTCCTCAAAATGGCCCACACCCACATCGACAGGCCCTATCGCCACCCCCAAAAATCGAAAAAAACACAAGAATCACCACAATCCAAGGCCATCCATGCCCTCAATCATGTACAAATTCAAGACACCCCACAGAAAGACTAGGCCCATGCACCACTGAGTACCCCTGGGCATAATGAATGAAAGCATGGCAGACTGGGTGCAGGCCTATGGCACAACAAAGCACACTGCCTGGCTTCAAAATGGCCCCTAGACCCCCACCACATGGCCAGGCCCTGCCTGTACCAGTCCTCAAAATGCCCCCCACCCGCATGGACAGGCCCCATCAACACCCCAAAAAATCGAAAAACACACAAAAAAAACACCACAATCCAATGCCATCCATGACATCCATGATGTTTACATTAAAGAGACCCCACAGAAAGACTCAGTCCATGCACCACTGAGTACCCCTGGGCAAAAGGCCCCAAAACCCTCCCCAAAAATCGAAAAACACACAAAAATCACCACAATCCAATGCCATCCATGCCCTCAATCATGTTCAAATTCAAGACACCCCACAGAAAGACTAGGCCCATGCACCACTGAGTACCCCTGGGCATAATGGATGAAAGCATGGCAGACTGGGTGCAGGCCTATGGCACAACAAAGCACACTGCCTGGCTTCAAAATGCCCCCTAGACCCCCACCACATGGCCAGGCCCTGCCTGTACCAGTCCTCAAAATGGCCCCCACCCACATGGACAGGCCCCATCAACACCCCCAAAAATCAAAAAACACACAAAAATCACCACAATCCAATTCCATCCATGCCCTTAATCATGTTTAATTTCAAGACACCCCACAGAAAGACTAGGCCCATGCACCACTGAGTACCCCTGGGCATAATGGATAAAAGCATGGCAGACTGGGTGCAGGCCTATAGCACAACAAAGCACACTGCCTGGCTTCAAAATGGCCCCTAGACCCCCACCACATGGCCAGGCCCTGCCTGTACCAGTCCTCAAAATGGCCCCCACCCACATAGACAGGCCCCAACACCCCCAAAAATCGAAAAACTCACAACAATCAACACAATCCAATGCCATCCACGCCCTCAATCATGTTCCAATTCAACACACCCCACAGAAAGACTAGGCCCTTGCACCACTGAGTACCCCTGGGCATAATGGATAAAAGCATGGCAGACTGGGTGCAGGCCTATGGCACAACAAAGCACACTGCTTGGCTTCAAAATGGCCCCTAGACCCCCACCACATGGCCTGGCCCTGCCTGTACCAGTCCTCAAAATGCCCCCCCCCCAAAATGGACAGGCCCCATCAACACCCCCAAAAATCAAAAAACACACAAAAATCACCACAATCCAATGCCATCCATGCCCTCAATCATGTTCAAATTCAAGACACTCCTCAGAAAGACTAGGCCCATGCACCACTGAGTACCCCTGGGCATAATGGATGAAAGCATGGCAGACTGGGTGCAGGCCTATGGCACAACACAGCACACTGCCTGGCTTCAAAATGGCCCCTAGACCCCCACCACATGGCCAGGCCCTGCCTGTACCAGTCCTCAAAATGGCCCCCACCCACATGGACAGGCCCCATCAACCCCCCAAAAATAAAAAAAACACACGAAAATCACCACAATCCATTGCCATCCATGCCCTCAATCATGTTTAAATTCAAGACACCCCACAGAAAGACTAGGCCCATGCACCACTGAGTACCCCTGGGCATAAAGGATAAAAGCATGGCAGACTGGGTGCAGGCCTATGGCACAACAAAGCACACTGCCTGGCTTCAAAATGGCCCCTAGACCCCAACCACATAGCCAGGCCCTGCCTGTACCAGTCCTCAAAATGGCCCCACCCACATGGACAGGCCCCATCAACACCCCCAAAAATCGAAAAACACACAAAAATCACCACAATCCAATGCCATCAATGCCCTCAATCATGTTCCAATTCAACACACCCCACAGAAAGACTAGGCCCTTGCACCACTGAGTACCCCTGGGCATAATGGATGAAAGCATGGCAGACTGGGTGCAGGCCTATGGCACAACAAAGCACACTGCTTGGCTTTAAAATGGCCCCTAGACCCCCACCACATGGCCTGGCCCTGCCTGTGCCAGTCCTCAAAATGCCCCCCCACCCCCCACATGGACAGGCCCCATCAACAATCCCAAAAATCGAAAAACACACAAAAAGCACCACAATCCAATGCCATCCATGCCCTCAATCATGTTCAAATTCAAGACACCCCACAGAAAGACTAGGCCCATGCACCACTGAGTACCCCTGGGCATAATGGATGAAAGCATGGCAGACTGGGTGCAGGCCTATGGCACAACAAAGCAAACTGCCTGGCTTCAAAATGGCCCCTGGACCCCCACCACATGGCCAGGCCCTGCCTGTACCAGTCCTCAAAATGCCCCCCCCCCACATGGACAGGCTCCATCAACAGCCAAAAAAATCCAAAAACACACAAAAATCACCACAATCCAATGCCATCCATGCCCTCCATGAGGTTTACATTAAAGAGACCCCACAGAAAGACTCAGTCCATGCACCACTGAGTACCCCTGGGCAAAAGGCCCCAACACAACCCCATAAATCGAAAAATACACAAAAATCACCACAATCCAAAGCCATCCATGCCCTCAATCATGTTCAAATTCAACACACCCCACAGAAAGACTAGGCCCTTGCACCACTGAGTACCCCTGGGGATAATTGATGAAAGCATGGCAGACTGGGTGCAGGCCTATGGCACAACAAAGCACACTGCTTGGCTTCAAAATGGCCCCTAGACCCCCACCACATGGCCTGGCCCTGCCTGTACCAGTCCTCAAAATGCCCACCCCCACATGGACAGGCCCCATCAACACCCCCAAAAATCGAAAAACACACAAAAATCACCACAATCCAACGCTATCCATGGCCTCAATCATGTTCAAATTCAAGACACCCCACAGAAAGACTAGGCCCATGCACCACTGAGTACCCCTGGGCATAATGGATGAAAGCATGGCAGACTGGGTGCAGGCCTATGGCACAACAAAGCACACTGCCTGGCTTAAAAATGGCCCCTAAACCCCCACCACATGGCCAGGCCCTGCCTGTACCAGTCCTCAAAATGGCCCCCACCCACATGGACAGGCCCCATCACCGCCCCCAAATATCAAGAAACACACAAAAATCACCACAATCCAATGCCATCCATGCCCTCAATCATGTTCAAATTCAAGACACCCCACAGAAAGACTAGGCCCATGCACCACTGAGTACCCCTGGGCATAATGGATGAAAGCATGGCAGACTGGGTGCAGGCCTATGGCACAACAAAGCAAACTGCCTGGCTTCAAAATGGCCCCTAGACCCCCACCACATGGCCAGGCCCTGCCTGTACCAGTCCTCAAAATGGCCCCCACCCACATGGACAGGCTCCATCAACACCCAAAAAAATCCAAAAACACACAGAAATCACCACAATCCAATGCCATCCATGCCCTCCATGATGTTTACATTAAAGAGACCCCACAGAAAGACTCAGTCCATGTACCACTGAGTACCCCTGGGCAAAAGGCCCCAACACCACCCCCAAAAATCGAAAAATACACAGAAATCACCACAATCCAATGCCATCCATGCCCTCAATCATGTTCAAATTCAAGACACCCCACAGAAAGACTAGGCTCATGCACCACAGAGTACCTCTGGGCAAAAGGCCCTAACAACAGCCCAAAATAAAGAAAAACACAAAAATCACCACAATCAAATGCCATCCATGCCCTCCTTGATGTTTACATTAAAGAGACCCCACAGAAAGACTCAGTCCATGCACCACTGAGTACCCCTGGGCAAAATGCCCCAACAACAGCCCAAAAATCGAAAATTCCTAAATTGTAGTTGCAGCAACTGTAATGCCCCAAACAAACTTACTTGTGAAATTTCTAATCCAAAAGTAATCCAAAGAAAGTCAAAAAGGCCTCAAATCCAAATATCCAGCAGCATCCACAAAAAGTAATGCTTCCAGGTCAAGATCCAAATCAAAGTGACCAGGACATGAACAAAGCACTGGGAGTAGACTGCTGGACAGGAAGAGGAAGTTGGAGACTGTGGGGCACTTCCTTCCTCCCACCCCCCAAAATGGACTCCTTGCAAAAGAAAGTGCTGGCAAAAGTCAACCTGAGGAGTTATTCTGATAAAAATCATCATTTTCAGAAGGTTTATGCTGCTTGCTGGTGGATTTCTTGTGCAGAATTACAAATTTTGCAATTTCGCGAGTGCGAGATTGTTGCTTCACGCCGCACCTACGTGATTGCAATTGTTTACTCCCGCGAGGCGTGATCACAGGCCTTTATGATGTACTCGCATTGATAATTTCTCGCTGTGCAAGGTGGCAAGCCGCGATGACTTAATCGCGGTTGACAAACTCCCGCGGGATCCTGCAGCAAGATCCAAAATGGCGCAGCACACGCAAAACATGGGGAAAAACAACTCTGCAAACGCTGAATGACGGTAAGTGAACGCCGCGCGCCACAATATTGTATCACCAAGCTAAAAAAAACGCTGCGTGCAAATTTTCAGGATATTCGCAAGAATTCGCGGATTGTGGATTTGCTGAAAATCGCCAAAATTCCGCGAGCGGAACGGATTTTACGCCCATGCTTACTACTAGCACCCTCTAGGCCCCCAATCTGGTGTTCCCTTAAGGAACCCTCCAGGCCCTGAGACAGGTTTCTACCATGGGGGAACCCCTTTCCCTGTACTTCTCATCTAGAGTCAGTAGAGTGTCCCTCACACCGCTAGGAATATGATCCCCTGTGTCAGTCCGCCAATCTACTTCAGGGACACTGGACACCACTAGAGCTACCTCATAAACTTGAACCCCCTGGTGTATGTCAACCCCTTCCCTCAAGCCAGGCGCCACATCTCTGGTTGTTTGTACCTTTCTCTCAGCACTAGAAACTACAAACTACAATCTTGCTGCCACCATCTGAGCTGGACTCCACCTCCAACTCAGCAAAGCTCACCTCTTGAGCTACACATTTTTTTTCTTTCTGGTCTGAGGCCCACCAGATCTCAGCCTCCTTGCTTTCCCAGTTTAATTCTCTGTACCTTCGCTCAGCAGCAAGAAGCCACTCATCTTTCTCTTCCTCACTGTCAGAGAAGTCTTCCTCCTCAGAATCGTCTGTTAGTGTTGCCTCCCACATTCTGACCTCAAGGGAATACGGACATGCCCTTATCGAAACCATCTCCCCATCAACGAGTAATAAGATTTGGGCCATATTCACAGACAGTTTATTCACTAATGTTACAAGCTTTCCAATTTTCACATCATTCAAGATCAAACACCCACTCAGTATCATGGCTAAAAATGCATCTCCAACAATTTCTTCAGTACTTGCACCACGTTTTCCTCTGTGAACACTATTCCCCTCCAAGAGCCATAGAATACACATTTGGTACTTTGGTTAATTTATCCAATATTGCCTTTCTTATTGCCTCCTCAATTAAGAAAATGTGTTCACAATCACTCTCACTGACAAATATTTTGGCATAATATGTTGACGGGTGTCTAATGCGCAATTTTCATTATTGCAGAAAGTCCAAAGCTATTGGACCAGAACTTCCCTTTGCCTTATGATCTAGTTCGTCCTGTGTCCATGATATAACCTTATGCTTTGGATCTGGCCTAAATAAGGTCTGTCTATGCAGATCTTCTATCTGGTCTATGAACTTCTTTTCGATGTCAGTCAACATGCAAGTCAAATTGTGTCTATGAGCATATGATGTATCTAAAGTAATAGTAGGCACAAAATACGTAGAGATCCTCTCTACCTCATTATAGTAATCATATTTATACATGTACTTAAGAACTGGAACTTCTGAGAGTACCACATCTTAATTTGAGAAGTTGTAGTCTAAATGGGCCTTACTATAAAACATGCTTAGCAGCACACTACATGTGATGCCATAAGTCAAAGGTAAGTGATGATATTGGATACCCTCTTCTACTGAGGCTGGCAGTTGCATGCACACATAACAATCGTTTGCTTCCATTGTATCAACATACTCACACAACAAACGGCATAGGCATTTAGCATGAAATCACCATTGGACAAATCTATGTGTAACATCCTCTAGTTTCCCTAATCATATCTCTATCTTTGGCAGATGCACCCTCTCCTACATCTGCGGTAGATGGGGTAGGTGTCTCTTGTTTCACATTCTTTTCAGCATTGTGCGACCCAACCAAAGGTGTAACAATCACCACAGTTATGACAATAAGCACCACAACAATAAGGGTACCAATTATGCATTTGTGCTTGTTTTTTGACTTTTCAGATTCCATTTTGAACCAGTTCTTGGTTTGAGGCATAAATTACCTCAACAAAGTCTCTTTTCTTCTTTTCTTTCCTGATGTTCTTAATTACAATGTATTTTTATTGTTCTTTTCCCTTATATTATTTGCAAATCGCAATCCAATCATACTAAACCTATTGAGGAGACGTAGTCAGCCCTAACCCTCAAATCTTCTTCTATTGAAAGTCCCTACTTTAAATCTTTTTCCATTTGGGGCTAGGTTATCTTCTTTCTAAGGCTAATAAGATTTTATTTCACAGTTCAAGCTTCATCTTGAATGATGTTGGATCCAAACATGGTGGAACAAGCTGTAGTATTTCAGCACATATTCTCTCCCTTTTCTTGTGCTGTAGGCTGTCGGCCAAAGGTAGGGAAAGCAACCTAGTTGAGGATCAAAAATCGCAAACCACGCAACCTTGGTGGACCTGGAACGTTCAGAGTCAGAATTCCGAAGGCACTTAAGGTTAATTGTCAGAGTGCTCTCTCCGTGACTCACTGTGCTGGTACCCAACCTCCCGGATCTCTCCGGTCTGTGCACCTGCAGCCAGATATGTCCCCTCAGGAGGTGCGTACTTTTGAGACGGTACTCTCTTCCTTCTGCCTTCTTAGACCATCTGGTCTTTCTTCGGTTTCACTTTGATCGGATTCAGATGTTTCATGAATCCGAGCGAGATTTTTCTCAGATGCAAGCGTTATGTTCAGCCTTTCTTTCTTTCTTGGCCACTTTGGGGCTGCAGCATCTGCTCTTCTCTCTTTTCCTCTCAATCTGATCCTTCTGTGCCAGGCTGTTCACTCTGCTCCAAAGTTCACCTCTACAATGTTGTCTATCTCTGAGTCTGAATTCACCTCTGGAGCTGTTTGATTTATTCTTTCTTGCTCGGTTGATTGTTCCATCTCATCAAGAGTTTTCACAATCAGTTCTGTTCTTTCTGTTTCTGTTGCATTCTTAATTGCACTTCTCTGAACAAGGCGAGTCGTGTCCTCAACAGGCTCTGGGACTCTGCGAGTATGTGAAGCGTGGATCCAGTTTGGCAATCCTCCACACCTTACAGCCGTACTTGTGACCAAAATCACTTGATATGGTCCTCGCCAGCGAGCATCAAGGCAGCTCTTCCTCACATGCTTTCAGACAAGCATCCTGTCACCAGGTTTAAGATCAGGCAGCAGGTCTCTCGAGGTGGATGCAGTAGCAGGCTCTACCTGGTGGGACACAGAATTAACCACATCAGCCAGTCCCATACAATAATCCATAACCAAATCTTCTGTGATGTTTATCAATGCTGTAGCTGGTACCATAGGCAATCGTGTAGCTCTTCCCATCAATATTTCGTGGGGAGAGAGCCCTGTCCTCCTATCAGGAGTGCTACGCATACTCATCAATACCAACGGCAACACATCTGGCCATTTCAATGAAGTTGACGAACACACCTTTGACACCCTCATCTTGAGTGTGCCATTTATCTGCTCCACAAGACAAGAAGCCTCAGGCCTGGAGCTGCAGTGCAATCATTGATCAATCCTCAAAGCTGTACACAACAATTTCATGAATTTATTATGGAAGCGTGTTCCTCTGCCTGTCTCCATTGAGGTCAGAAATCCAAACCGCGTGTATGAGTTCCCTTAAGGGCAGTTTTGCCACTGTGAGAGTGTCACATCATCTAGTTGGATATGCCTCAAAGCCAACGTGAAAAGATACACAACACCACCAAAACATATCTCAGCCTATTGCATCTCGGAATCTCAATAAAGTCCAACTGTATCCTATTGAAAGGACCTCCTGATTTTCCAATGTGGCTCATCGCAACTACAGTTTTCTTTCCAACTTCATTTGTTGACACGTAACACACCTCTGACACACTGCTTCAGCATGCACACAAAATCGTGGGTTAAACCACATTTGCCTAAACACTCGCACCATGGCGTCTCTTCCAAGATGAACTGCTCCATGAATCTGCCTTGCCATTGGGCTCAATAAACAGTTAAGTAGTACTGCTCTGTCATCTGTCGGCACCCAAATGCCATCTTCTCTCTTTTCACAGCCTGCTCTAACCCATGATGCAGCTTCCTCCTCAGAGACCTCATCCTGCAATCTTTTCACCTCATCCCAAGTATAAAAGACAGACATAATTAGGATGCAGTGGACCCCGGTGGACTGCACCTGCTGCACTATTGGTAGCTTCTCCGCTGGGGACAGGCCAGCGAGTGGAACTCGGGTCTTCGTCCATCCCTTGGGCACCCTCTGAGATGGAGACCAACAAAAGCCAAGCCAGGCCAACACGGAGGGGGGACATGCTTTAAAATGTATGTTGTTTATGAAAATATGACATGGAACACTCAGGACTCCTCTCTCCCAGCGCTTTGTGGTTGGGATGTTCTTCAGACCGAGCAGGCCGTTGCAGCGGACTCTTGGCCGACCCTTGGAAGTAGTTGGGTTACAGACTGAGCACCACTGTCTGCTGCCACCTAGCGTTGATAAGGCCTCCAAGAAACATATCTGTTGTGTGTCATTAAGCACCCTCTTTTAAAGTTGGTATAGTCAGCATTCTAGCCCTCCGCATCCTGAAAAAGACATCCGCACATCCTGAGTAGGGGATCCCACTTTCTTAAAGAAACTGCCTTTCCATTTAGATCCGTCAGAGACAATTTCAGACGCGTCTGGACTGATGTGGCGAAGAGCGGTTTGATCGGGGTGTGGGAGCCTCTGGTAGAGATTTGGGGGAGGGGATGTTGAAGTCAGACCGTTGATTTCTGTATGCAGCATTGCTTCTTTGTGGCATTAAAGGAAGCTTGTATTTACACCCTAGGTTGTCTAAGACGCAGGGTCGCGCAGAGTACGTAAAGTGACGTTTGTTGAGGCGAAGGTCCATCTGGTGGGTTTAGCATTTCATGATGCTGTTCGGCCACACCCAATGTCACTTGATAAAATTATAAACTTTAATGCTGGCTGCGACTGCTCTGTGATTTCGGTATGTGTGACTTTTCTTTGACGTTTTTCTTTTTCACTGGTTGCCATTAGATTCCCCTGCCCTAGACTCTTGTCAGAGCCTTTCCTTGCCTTGTCTGCCTTCTATTTTATTCTTCCAGTGATTTAAATTGACAGGTACTCACAGGTACTCAGTTACTGCACTTCTTTAAATTGAAAGGGGAAGTACCTCTTAATAGGAGAGTACCTGCACTTCTCAGAAGCCAACAGATGCTCTGGGTTACGGTTACCTACACTTTCATATTCCATTTCGAGCACTGATTTCTCCGTGTGCCAGGGTGGTCTGTCTCTGCGGGGATTCATGTATGTCTGACTGTTCTGCGACCACATGCGGGTAAGGCTGCTCTTTGATTTTCCTCTGGTTGACTTTTCAGTGATTGCCTTTGATTGTGTGTAAACCTTGTGACTCGATCCGTGTGTTGTTCCTCTGCAAATGTGCGGGGCTGCTCACAGATATGCACTGTCCTTGGGCTCAATGTGGACCCCATTGAAGTTTGGGGCCCCCTGAAAGGTCGGGGGCTACCCTGCGCCGCAGGGGCTTGTGTTACGCCCCCGTGTGTGAGAGTGCCAAATGTGTCTTGTCTGTGAATTCAATTTGTGTGGCTTTTCTGTGGCTGCCCGTGTCAGGGGCTGGTGTGTGATTGCTTGTGTGTGTGCACTGCATTCCCTCTGTGACTTAGGGCTGTGTATATTTTTGTCTGTGCAGCTTTTCCGTTTGCCCATGTGCGAACGTGTGTGCGTGCGTATGCGTGTGTATGAATACTCTGCGACTGTTGCAATTGTGTATCTAAGCAAATTGTTTTTGAGTAAATGTGATTTGTCTACATAAGCAGTTGTATGAACATCATTACACAAGGTTATATTCAGTGTTTTTTTTAGGCTAGGGCAGATTAAGTGATTTGCCCACACTCACGGGATGTTGAGTCCACATGGGGATGCGAACCTGGTAACCAGTCCCAAAATCGTCAGCTCTAGTGGTGGGTCACACCTCCTCCCTTTTTGGGGGGCCTAGCAGCTCGGGGCAGTCCACTGTTTGTGTGTTTGTCGGTGACTGCTTGTGTTTCGATCTTATGTATCAGTTTCTACGGGACTGGTGCATTGTGATTGCTTTTGTGTGACTGTTCTGTAGCTGACCCTGTTTGCGGCAGTTCTGTGATTGCCGGTTTGTAGCTGCTCTGTGTCTGTCTGTGGATGTATTGTGAACGACTGTGCACGAGGCTACTCTAGTCTAATTTTTTGAAACTTCTCTGAGAATGCTTGTGGCGGTGGGTGTTCAGTGTCTGCGTGTGTGGATGACTATCTAGGGCTGCTCTGTGACTGTCCCATGTGTGTGGCTGCTCTAGAAGTGCCTTAATTTATTGAGGCAGTGCTTGCCTTCCTTGTGTAGGTGACTGATCTTTGACAACTTGTGCTTGAAACTGCTGTGTGAATGCGTACCCGAAGGAAGGCGGAGCCGGGAGCCGGGCGGACGCTGATCGTCTCGGCTCCCGGTCCACGAAATGCTCTGACCCGGCCCTGGGCAGTTACAGCCCGTCATTTCGACCGCTCTTTTGTCCAGCACGAAGCAGAGCGAGTGGGGCAGGAGCGGAGCAGCAGCGATCGCTCCGAGGTTGGCAGACAGGCTCGTTCTCCCGAGGTGAAGGAGGAGAGGGCAGAGGCGCTCAAGATGGCGGGCGGCACTGCGCCGTGGACTCTGCTGACGGCGGCCGCCGCTGGAGGTAGGATTGCGTCCTGCGCTACCCCGGCTCGTTGAGACTCTCGCCGCAGCTACTGGCATAATTTCCTCTACCTTCACTTAGGTGGAGACCCCCACCGAGGGAATCCTCCCAGCGCCTGCCTGACCCTAAGATGGCGGCCGGAGGCGACTTCTGATGGCGATCGCCGCTTCCACTGGCACGCCCCAACTTTTCCCCGGCCTCCTGCTAATCCTGTGGCCCTCTCTTGGACTTCTGGCCTGCCTCCCGACCTGCTGCTAGTTTCCTGTTATTTCCACGCATAAGAATTAAGATGGAAATATTGTGCTGTGGGAATTTATGACCTTGAGAAAAACTTTCAAAACAACGAGGTTTCCTGAAGTCTGTCACGTGACATGACCAGTGCGAGCCGCCTAAATCCAAAATAGTAGACTATCACCAAGCGCGGAGAGAAACTTGGAGACAGAGAGCTCACTTGGTTGCTGCTGGGTTTGAGATTTCCGTCATGACTTCAAACAAATTAGTTGTAAAGGGGCAGCTGAAATTCCAGGAGCCTAGTCCCGACAGCTCGACGACTTCGGAGGGCTGGAAGAGGTCCCCCGCTACACGGCGGAGGAGGGCACTGGACATTGAATGCTGTCTTATGTAAAGCGCTTTGATAACCTAATCGGTTCAAGATCCTGAAATGTGCAACGTAACTGATTCTATGTAAACTGCTGTGATAACATGTAACGGAACTGGTGCTATGTAAAGCGCTCTGATAACCTAATCGGTTCAAGTTCGCGCTATAGAAAACTCTAAAAATAAAATAAATAAATAAACATCATGTTGAGCTTGGTCTCTTCTGTGCTCTCTTCTGCATATTCTCCATTGAAAACACAAACATGTATAGCACAAAAATGAGCTACTTTGTCAGCATAGTTATTCCCTTGTGTGTCACAGTTCTCTACCCTTCCATGAGCTGCACATTTTACTTCAGCTATCTCTTTAGGTTTCTGCAAAGTCTCTAGCAATTGGCACACATATTCTCCATTACGGATAGGGGATCCTGAGGATGTCAAAAATCCCCTGTGTGACCATAACTGTCCAAAGTCATGAACCACTCCAAATCCATATTGGCTGGACTCCATCCGCGATTATACAGGAATGTATCAGAGCAATAATCTTGGCCACCTGAGCAGAGTATACTCTTTTCAAATAGGCCGCTTCAACCACTTGCAAGATGGTACACACAGCAAAAGCTGCTCTCAAGCACCCTTCATTGTCTCTTAAGCATGAACCATCAACAAAAAGGATCAAATCAGATTTAGGCAATGGTTCCTCGACAATGTCAGATCTAGATTTGGTATATAGCTCAGTCCAGACAGTCAAGCTCTTCACAATCTTCTCCTTCCTCTTGCGGAAGAGGTAACAATGTCACAGGATTCAAGGTAGTACAGCATTTCAGAGTAACATTTTCAGAAGCCAATATAACTTGCTCATACTTTGTAAGTTTGCTATTCATTAAATACTGTGTTTTTGTCATTACCAGTTCTACTGAATGTGGCACATAAACAATAAGTGGATGACCCATCACTATGCTTTCACATCTCTCAATGCTGACACCTGTTGGAGCAAGGATTTGAGACATCCGAGCAAAACAGAAGATACTGAATCTAATGTAGCGGAAAAATAAACCACTGGTCTATGAGCACCTCCATGTGTCTGTACAAGGACCGCTAATGCACATCCTTCCTTCTCACAGCAGAAGAGCGAAAACGCTTTATTGTAATCTGGCATTCTCAGAGCTGAAGCGTGACATAGGCTCTCGCTCAGTTCAAGGACGGCTCTCAAGCAACTGTTATCCCATGGTACCGGATCACTTATGTCCTTTTAAGTAAACCTCAAACATGGCTTTGCTTGTAAGGAAAAACTTGGGATCCACTGTCGACAATACCGGACCATTCCCAAAAACATGCAGACTTCTTTCTGTGTTTTCGGAGTTGCCATTTGCAGAATCGTTTATATGCGATCTGGTGACATCCTCGGTTTTCCCTTTTCAATTTGATGACCCAAATATCGCACTTCTTTTTGACAATACTGAAGCTTGTTTGGGGACATCTTGTGTCCATTCTCTGCCAAATGATTCAGCAAAGCCACTGTATCGATCCTGCAAGTATCTTCAGTCTCTGACGCGACCAACAGGTCGTCGATATACTGTACCAGGACGGAGCTGTGCCATCACCAGCCTTTCAAGATTCTTTTTCAAACACTGGCTAAAGATAGAGGGGCTTTCTGTATACCCTTGAGGGATCCAACAACATGTTCACACACGATCGTCCATCCTAAATGCAAAAATATATTGGCTATCTTCGTGCAATGGTATGGAGAAAAATGTCTGACAGAGATATATGACTGTTAACTATTCTGCCTCACATGGTATCTGAATTAATATAACAGCCAGATTCGGTACCACAGGACAACATGGGATAATGATTTCATTGACCCTGCACAAATCCTGCACTATACTGTACTTGCCATTAGGCTTCTGTAGTCCCATTATAGGTGAGTTACAGGGACTTCCTCTTATCTCCTTCAGAATGCCTTGTGCATTCATAGATTCAATTACAGGTCTTATTCTAGCCACAGTTTCTGGAGTCAATTTATACTGCGGAGTTTGTGGGAATTCAGCATTCGGTTTGACCTGTATCTTAAAAGGTTCAATCCCTCAAATAAATCCTATCTCCTCACCTGTGAAATCCCACACTTTCGGAGAGACAGAATATCTCAAGTCATATAGTAGGTCCTCTATTGTAAGAACAACAAACAGTTCTGCGCATAAGCTCATATTGGCCATCTTAAAATCGGCATCGTCTTCATACGTTTGCAACTCCACACCCTTCGGAGTGCAAGATACAGGACAATTTAGCTTACACAGAAGATCTCATCCCAATAAACAGATTGGGCTGGGACCACACATCATAAATTGATGCTTGTCCCGAAAGGGTCCTATTCTCACAGGTAACTCTTTTGTTAATGGGCTAAGTCATTCTCAAATTGGTAACTCCCACCACTTGAATCCACTTTCCTGAAAGGGATACATCTGGGACCACTTCTGTCCTTACTGCGGAGCACGCAGCTCCAGTTTCTAACAAAAAGGTAAAAGGATGTCCATTCACCTATGCATCTACAAATGATCCACTTTGATCCACTTCCAGGGCAACACTCAAAGTGCACTCTCCCTGTACCCCCCTGACACACATGGGGACCTTGTATCGGATCTAATCTTTCTTGTACCTCAAAGTAAGGCATCTGTTGATATGGAGGCTGAGGTATCCGCATTTGGGACTCACAACCTCTCCCATACATGTTCAAACGTTCTGTCATCTGTCCCTCTCCCTCATATTGCCTTTGATTTGGTGGATTCAATCAACACTCGTGCTTCTAATGCCTGATTTTGTGACAATAATGACACGCTGTGACCTTTTTCTGATTTGCTACCCAATTACTTGCCATACCAGCATCCAGACCCCTTCCTCTTCCCTGTCCAGGTTAAGGTACCATATTGATTAATTCGTCTACCACTTCCTCTTCCTCGACCCATCGCTCCTCCATCCCCTTGCATCCAATCAGGTCTTTCCGCATTCCGCAACTGAACCAACATTAAATTCTCCTTTGTTTTCTTTTGTGCTGCCTCTACCTGTTCACTGCAGTATTTTGCATAATGCAAGATTTCCTCTACAGATATGTTCTGTCAACATATCAAGTGGTGCTGTATCATCAGACTGATAACAGATCTCAATCCTAACACAAACTTCAAAAACAAACTGTCCCATATCTTTTGGCTCAATGGTATCCAATCCACTATGCTTAAAGGCCACCAAAAGTTGCTCTTGATAGTCATGTACTGACTCCTTAGGATCTTGAGTAGTACGATCGATTTTAAGCCAATCAATAGTCTGAGGGGCCACTATAGATTGCAACCACGTAATCACCTGTTCATATTTCTTCATGACCTCAGCCGAAGGACCATTAGTCACTGCATCTCTAGCCGGTTCTGCAGCAGGCCAATCAACTGCAACCTTACATGCTGTCTATAAATCACCCAGGAACACTTTGTCAAATAAGGTATTAAAATCAATCCATAAAACCTTTGAAATCTTGGCAAACTGGTCAATCTCTTAATACCAGTCAGCAGGTTGTTCCCTCAGCCCAGGAAAATCATTTTTAAATGCTTTCAAATCACCCCTGCTCCATGGTACATGTACATACACCCCATTTTGTACTTCTCTCAAAGGATAATTTCCTGCTGCTCCCATCCCTCCACCTGTAGGTGGAGTATTACCTATCACTTTCTTGGTGCTTTTCTTTTTCAACCACCCTTCTTCCCATTTGCCTAATTCTCTCCATGGTCTCATCGCTATTATCAAGTCTCTAATTTTTGCCTTTAATACTGTTGTTCGCTTTTCTCCTAAATCTTGATCAGTATAATTCAATCTGCAGCTTCCCTGCATCAATTTCATCTTGGTCAAATCCACCTCATACCGTCTTGCCAACTGTACCAATTCTTCATGAGCTCGATTTGCCTTTTTAGTAACATCCTTAGCTAAAAATAGCAAATCGCTTGGGTCATATGTTTCTATCCTGTCCAATGGCAGATTCCCTTCTATCACTTCATCTATTTAAGACTTTAATCATACCACATCTGTCAATGGTGCCTTCATTGCCACTTGTATGGTTCTCTGACCTCTTTCACTTCCTGCTTCTTCCCTGCCACAACTGTGTGCTCTCCTTAGTTTTTTACCCTCTTCAATTTTCAAAACTGGGCGACTTTCTCTCTCACAACTTCAACTTCTCCAATGGTTACCTTCACACAAATTCTGGGGTTCGAGCATTACCCTAGGCGTTTCTTGTCTCATGTCCAAGTCCTATCTCTTTATCATTGACTCCCTCAGTGGTGGAACCCACATTCTGATATCTGGCCTAGAATTTGCCAAAGCTCCTGTTCGTCTTCGTTCCAATCCACTGTCCATCCTTGATGGATCAGCCATAGCTGGCAGTGGAGTACTAGCTTCCACTGGCATCTGAGTTATTCCTGTTCCACTCATTGTAAGACTCCATACAGACATAGTCTCTTCTCCTCCAGTTGGCAGTTGACTTCCACCTGCCCTTTCTCTATAGTCATATATTGAAACCACAGGTCCAATAGTAACTGGTACAGTTTGAGACTCTGGTAACCGCATGGTACATTCTGTTTCATCTGGCTCAGGAGCTGCGTACCCTTCCCTTCAGATCCACCTGGAATTCATATTCCCATGGACATTCTCCCTCTTGCTCCTGTTGTCTGCTCCTCTGAACCCGTTCGACCCCCTCCTAAAACGTCTTCCAATTGCAGTGTTTTCTCCAGCTCCAACCTGGAGTCACTAGGTGGAGGACGTTCTGCTAGCAGTCTTTCAAGAAAACTATAATCTATATCACTATCCTCCTCTGTCTTACTCTGTCCTTCAAACCCTCCTTTTAGCAACCTGAATGGATATAAGCACTCTCCCTCCATCTCTTCAATTGTGCATCCTGATATGCCCTCATTGCTTTCTTCATTCTTCCCTGTGAAGCTTCTCTTCTCATCACCATTGCTGCTCTGATCTACGCATCTAATGCCTCAAATTGTGTTGGTCTAGGCAGAGATTTCAAAGAAGACATCACTCCTCGCAGCTGGTACAGGTACACATCAATAAGGGGTTATGCCCAAATCACCCTCCTATACCTGAGCAAAAACATCAAAGATGTATATCAAGAACAAGAAGGTACAGAGGGACCAATTCAACATTTATTCTCATTCAAAGTACCACTAATTATCCTGATGTTCCCAATTATTATTTACATATACTGCATATCCAAAAATCAAAATAATATACGTATCAAATGACCGGGCAAAGCACAAATAAACACAGTTGTATATATACACTTCATATGTTCATATATACAGGACATAAACAATCACTACAGATCATGTTTAAATCACATTCATATATATGATACAAATCATATATACATTATATACAACATATACAATGTCTACAAAACATACAAAAAAGTATACAAAAAAGTACCCCTACTAAGAACAAAACTATCACGATGTACATTCCTAACTCCGAGTAGTAAACTCTGAGGAAATCCCTATTGCGCCAGAGGTGTAACACCTCTAACCAACTTATTCTCTAGGCGCTTTCTCTTTTCAAAAGAACTCAAAATGATGGGACTCCTCATCAATATGTCGACGCAGCAGCAGTCGCGTTTCAGCCAGTAATTCCTTTTGGCTTCATCAGGACAATGGTATCAATTACTCTAAAATAATATTAACGCACATTTAAATTTACATCCAAATCTACCAAAAAATTACACTATCCCCTCAGTGACCATGCAGTGCCAGAAAAGTCGGGTGATTCTGGAAGGGTACAAGTAGATCGGGGTAGGGCAAGCAACCAAGTTCACACACGCCCCATCTCCATGGGAAGTGCCTAAATCAAACATACCAAGAGAACCTGTGTACACCAAACCATCACCCATATCAGAGGTGAACATAACTCAGGTGGTGCACACAAATACCTTACATGAGTGAAAAACACCCTCCAATCTCTGGCTCACAGGCAAAATCCCACCAGCCACCTGGCTTGTGGACACACTAAAATCCAGAAATAATATAGACAAACATCAAGCATTGCCTATCGCTCGTAGGTATTACTAAAACCAAGTGGCATAGATCATACCTGTAAAAACACAGTCTCACACGGCTCAAAAAATCACCAATTGTTCACCCCTCGCTGCTCACTAGTAGCAGGGATTCGTCTCCTGGCAAAAGATTGCAGAGAGCAAACGCTCAGAAAACTCTCCTATCAATATATCGTCACAGAGTCCACTTAACAAACACGCAGTATAGTACCCAAACATTACATCAGCCCCTCAATTCAAATACCTGCATAATGGGTCCCCATCTTGCCACACCGATCCTCAGATTTTCAATCTATTTTTGTCCAAACAACACTCTAAAGGCGCCTCCGTTGTGGACGTACAAAAAGACGTTTGCGGTGACATCACACGCGTCCTTCCAATGACATAGAGGATGGACTCAAGCCCAAGGCGTCCTATAGTATTAATGACCATGTCACCCATAACATATATGGTGAAGAACATAGCCCCCGAACCATAAATGCACCCCAAGTTCCTCCCGGGATTGAAATACATAATCGCACCACAACAAAAATGAAAAAGGGAGGATAAAAACCCAGCATGTCATTAAAGCTATCTCCAATGCGATTCCGCCTAGATTAATATGCGGGTCAAAGAGGTAATCCAAAGGCAGTCAGAATCACATCAATCAGAGCCGGGATCCCGCGGAGGTCAAAAAAGGATTTAAACGAAGTCACGAAGTTAACAAACCGGTCGCAGTGTCAACCAAGGCTTATTAAACGCCACTGTCAACCTTGCACGTTTAGTCTCGATCACTTAAAAAGGCAGTGAAACCCAACATTCCTCTCATAAGTCGAGTAGCCATAAAAAAAGTATATGGGAAAAAGGGGGTCTCTATCTCAGCTCAGCTTACAGTCTCAGGGGCCTATGATTCAATTCTGAAGGGCACACAATCATCAAGATCTTCCTGGCACTGCATGTTTGCATCCAGGTTTACATTCTAGGGTCATCTAACATTATACTCCAAATTTAGCCTCTCAAGCATACATGCAAATGAATGTAGAAGAATCAAATGTCATGATCAACAGTATCTAGAATACACAAATTCAATGTCCCATCAACATCTTCATCTTCACATCTCAATAGATTAAATCAAGAAAGCACATACAAACTGAGGACACTACAAAACAGTGTCAGTGAAGTACCTTTCATACTTATGCACCTCCATCTGAAATAACCCATAACAAGGGAAAGCCAATTCTCCCTCTTTCTACCTAATTTTATGCCAGTTCTGCAGCCACACTATAGTATGGAGTTCTACATTGGTTGCCATGTGATGTCCCGGAATATCCTTTGGTGGAGCTTCTACTCCCACTTGAGTTACTACCCCTGTGTCGCCTCTACACAAATCACGCAACACCTTAAACCATCTCATGGTGAAAATCAATTATTTTCAATCCAAACTTCAATATTCATCTCCGGACGAACTTCCACCAATCCTAGCGCGGCGTTACACCAACCGACCTATCCCAGCCCGGCGTGCACTGACGTTGCAACTCCCTTTTGCAGCGGCTCACCCTTTTTTACAATTTCAATTTGTACACTCGCTCACACATTTGTACACAAGTAACTGTATAACCAAAAGTTATTAACCAAGTAACTGCTTCCTAACACAGCCACAATAACTTACAGTTAAATAAAACAAGTAATTGTCCGTCCACTAAAAGATCAATTAAATACGCTTACAAGAACATTTGTCCACTGTGACCCCTGACCTGCGCTGGTCACAACTGCATTTAAACCAGGGATATAATGCACCCATACAATTCAGAGTGTGTATGCTCTCTATCAGTCGCATAACAGAGGGCAACTTAGAAACTCTGAATCATTCATAGAACCAAATGCACTTAAGGAAGACTTACGACCAATGTGTGTTGTACGTTAGGAACTATAATGTAAGCAGCATAAAATAGGGAGATGCGTATATAGACAGGCGGCACGAAGAGAGTAACCAAAGAGAAAGGGTAGTGTCAGAGGAGTAGCCAAGAACAGAACACTTAAGCCCCTAGTATACGTTGCATATTACTGGGATAAGGGTAAAATCACATGGAATGTTACCATTACCATGCAGTAACGTTGCACCAGTGCCAATACGTTACAAGTAAAATCCCATGGAATGGGGAATTCCTGCTTGGGAATGATTTTCACAGTTGTAAGGATACACAAAATGCGGTTTTTCTGCGTACCTTTGCCATTTGCTCTGAGCAGTTGGCAAATATATATAAAGGCCTGTCAGTACAATGAGGGGTGGGTATATAGGGTGTAAAGGTAACATTTCTTTCTGTCAAGGGGTACATGCAATGCATACAATGTCCTCTTCTGTTATAAAAAAACATAGGATGAGACTCTGCTGGTGCGACAATTTTTCTGGCCAGAATTACCCTCCCAAAAAATCATGTGTGGGTCACTCACACCCATGTGAACCAGGTGTGGAAAAACCTACCAACGCTGAATCAGGTGGAGCAAAATTGCATGCAGCAATATTACTCTGCCTTTCTCTGAATCAAACCCTTAGTGCAAATGCTACGCATACTCACAAATTTCTAGTGTATTGAGATATTTACAAACATTTACAAGTCTGCTCGCTCCTGTGTCAGAGGACTAGATTAACATATAAATGGACTTTGCTTAAATCATACAATAGGTATTATAGCAAACAAATCAATGCAACGTTTGCAGATATGTTGACAGAAACGGTAGATGGGGAACATGTATTGAAAGAAATGTCAGCAAACCTTTTGTGAAAGGGAAACTTCTTCACATGCACATGTGAATATCATATGCATATGCACAATTTGCAAGTAAACACATATGAATAAATAAAAAGTAAACATTTAAGCACTTGCATAATTGTGTATTGCAAAAAGTCATTAACCGCCGCCTAAACTTTCACCAGTCACCCAGAAACCTCTCTGCTCACCTCGCCCACTGTACATCTGCTGCTGCCGTACCGGAGGACAATCCTTGTTTGAAAGTGGGTTATGGGTCGGGGTAAGTATGCACCTACCACTAGTTATAGGTCCACTAATAAGGTATAGGGTCCAGTAAAGGTCTCAGTAAATTTGCCCTTTGCTCAACAATTGGTAGTTGACAACGAGCAGTAAGGCCTAACGTAGAAGACAGGAGTGTAAAGCATTTAAAAACACCAATACATCAAATAAGTAAGACACCACACAAAATCCCACACTAATTTATAAAAATAGTAAATTATTTCATTGACAAATAGGCACCAAAGTAACAAATCCAATGTGGGGAACCGGCGATATGAATTTTTAAAGGTTAACCACTTTATATTGCTTAAAAACATATAGCCCTACTATGGGACATCTGGTCAAACCAAAGTTTGAGGCCAACCGTGATGGAGTCCTGCTTGGATACACTAAGCAGGAGGCCCTGGTCCAAATTTTACCTTCAATATTTAGAAACCTTTCTGGAGCTATTCCTTCCATTGGCCCTTGAACCTCCACAGCAGGCCAGATTCAGAGAGGGTTTGCGTGGTTGCTTTTGCACAAGGACCCGGTCAAATCTTGGAAGCCTGGAGCTGTCAAACTTTTGGCAGACCAACCTTAAATCCTGCTTAGGTCGGGGTTGAGGAAGTCAGCTTGTCTCTCACAGTCAGATCTGTCACCTTATGGAACTTATTTGCAAAATTTCTCGAAAGTTCCTCCTAATTCAGGAGGAGCTTCATGAAGGTCTCCTTGTAGATTCAAAATGTTCAAATCACCAGTCCAAAGGTCTGGAATCTCCTAGATTGTCTTTGGGATGTCTGGACCTCAATTCCTACAATGCACGTGGCCAAATCCTTAAAAGTCCACTTGACGCACTCCAAGATGTGGATTTGATGAACTTAGGCTCTGTTAACCTGTAGTTTGCAGAGCTTCCACTCCTTAACCCCTTCGATGCTTGTGACGGAACCATTCCGTCATCAGTCACGGTTGGGCTGAGCTGATGACGGAATGGTTCTGTCACAACCACACCCATTTCAATAAGGGGCAGCACAGCAGGGGAATTCCATTAGCAGCGATGAGGTTAATCTTCTCACAGGCTACAAGTCTGTAGTACCAGATTATGCAGCAGGTGCATTTATTCAGACTGAAGGCCTTTGGGTGCAGATCCAGATTCTATCAGGGCAGTCCTTTATTTTCTTGCAGTTTTCAGGCAGCAGATCTGAGAGATGATGCAGCTCTCAAATATGTATTTAGTGTACCTTTGGTGACAAGTAGGGGGTACCTCTGTCCAATAAGCTGCTGGGTGGCACCCAAAAGCATGACAACTTCCCCCAATGTGTGGCATCTTCTTGTCCCACAAAGCACTGCACGTCAAAAATCCAACATGGATGATTTCTCTCTAGAAGAGTAAGAGCTAGCTAATTGTAATGGTGCTCGTGCGAGAATTTCTTGAGCCCCTCATGGACCCTTAATTTAAATACAAACATACTGAAAGGATTGATACAAAATCACAAAAACCACCATCTACGGACCAAGATTTAGCTTCCTGCCAAATTTGGTGTAGTTCCAATCAGCAGCCCTGCTTAAAAAAGTCTATGGAAAATGCTTGGGGATTTAGCATTTTGGGAATCCCCCTTTTTCCCTACCTCCACTTGGCAAATCCCTCGAAAACCTTCAATGCACAAACTAGTAAAAAAAGCAACTGCCACTGGGTAATGGTAAAAGGTGTACCTAGGGCCTGTAAGTGTCCATCGTGGACTGCAACACCGATTATTCCACCATGAGTGTGACAAAGCAAATCATGACTTCCCGCGTGACATTGCACACTGGCAGAGCTGTTTTTGAACTTATACGACTTTGCCATTTGACCTAGTGTAAAGCAAAAATCTTCTTTTTAATATTTTAACTAGGCTAGGGCGGAAAATCCGTTCCGCTCGCGGATTTTGCGGATTTTCGGGAAATCCGCAATCCGCGAGATTTGCGAATTTCCCGCAAAATCCGCAAATCCGCGAGCAGCGGATTTTGCTCGCACTGCTCGCACTGTTCGCGTGAGTTCGCGCCCCGCGAATAAGTGCAAAATTGCAGAAATACGATCTTAGCAAAACTGAAAGTAACTACTTACCAGGTTCAAAAGTTCAGGCTCATCATTAGTAGCCATTTCCTGTAGTGCTTCCTGAGGGGCCCCTCCAGAGTTCAGTTGCCAGTTGAAACTATTATGTGACCCTGCTCTGAACCTCAGAATAGTTACACATATGCCACAAAGGTCCTGAATTACAGCTAAGGGAGACAAGCAGGAGCCAGGCTGGAAGTTAAAATCCATTAATCAGCCCCTAATTCATTATTGTCAGTTGGGGCAGGGCAGGTGTTGTAACTAATTTTGCAACAATGAAAGCACTTAGCAAGTGCAAAAGATCACTAATCAGGGCACACTAAGGAAGCAGGTGCCAGCTAAAAAAATATTCTGTGACACATTAATCAGCCCCAAATTAATTCAGGTCACTTGAGGCAGGGAAGGTGTGCTTTGCTTTGCCGAAAATAATGTACACTGGACAACCAGAGGGTGTGGTGATGAAACAGAGGGTGGCATGGGTGGGCCAGAGGGTGGCATGAGTAGTCAGAGAGTGGCATTGGTGACAGAGAGTGGCAGTGATGAAGAAGAGTGTCCCAAACAGGCTGGACACGTAGAAACAACAAGTTCGCGAAACTTGCGACCCGACAGGTAAGTTCGCAATTTGCGAAAGTGTACAAAACCCTCGCGAACTGGCAGAAACACGGGCGAACACAAAAAAAAAAAATCTGCAAATTCGCGGGAATTCGCGGATTTTGCGGATTGCGAATCCGCAAATCCGCAAAATTCGCGAACGCGAGATCCGCAAAATTCGCTCATGCTTAATTTTAACTCACCCCTAAAGCAGGCCTACTGAGCACTAAAGGCAAGGCTCAATATATTAAAAAGAAGGGCATGTGTTGTGTTAACTTTACATATTTTGACAGTAAAAAACCTATACTGTCATTTTTACTGTAGCAAGGCTAGAAACCTCATTGTCGAATATGGAGTTACACCCTGATAGACCAGCAGTGCTAATTTCCTAATGGGACTTCTAAATATGGTATTTCAAAGTGTCTAAAGAATTGTTGTGTTAAACCTGACTTGTTGCTTTTTGACAAATGGCAACTTTAGAAAGCTGTGACTTTGTTACTGAAAGTTTTTCAATAGCTGTTTTCAGTTGCACACAGTTGTTATCCACAGGGGACCCTACTGCTCTCTAAAGGAGAGATGAGAACAACTGTCAGGAAGGGGAACAAAGGACCTGCAGAAGGGAAATGTTGTGACCTCTTCTAGGCAGGATGGCCAGAGTGAGCATGAGCTCGAAAGGGAAGCTTTAAAGGGGAAGCTGCCTTTTAATAGGCAAATAGTAGTCACACTAGGAATAGGCTTCTCTTTTGTTTAAGCAGTCTGGCGGGCATCTTGGGCAGAGAGGGAAAAGACATTGTCAATCCAATTACTCAAGGGGAGTATAGCCCCCAGGTAGCCGCACATATGGGTTGGGCTAGGGAGCTGCACACACTGAGAGGGAGGTTTTGCCATGTTGGGGGTAGATATAATAGTCTATTAAGGGCTAACTCGATGCTACACTTCACAGGAAGTCATTATCAGCAGGTGGGGACTCGGTAGCCCATTGGCTAGTTAGTCGCCACATCCCCTAGGCTCATTGCAGGCATAAAGGGGCACCCCTGACACCTAGCCCTCAGATCATGATGGAACTGTAGAGAGGACCAAAGAAGGACAGATCTGCTGTTCCCTGGACCCAGCAAAGAGAGGCTACACCATAGACTGGAATGCATCTTCTGCAACTTGGGCTGTGCCTGCATTGCCCTGATCATTGAAAAGATGCCCGCAAGCCCCAGGCACAGAAGGTGATGCAAGAGTCAGTTGACTGACTCCCTGTTACTGTCACAGGGCAATTAAAGCTGATAACCCTTCACCCTTGACAGCCCAAAACTAAGAAGCGTGACTTTTGCTGGATGCCGAGGTGCAGCATGAGAAACCAAGTCCTGACACTCCAAAGTCAAAGTCGTGCTTAAGTCTAATGGACCCAGGAGAGTTGTCAGTGTGCTATTTGGTCACCCAGTACAGAATCAGTCACCAAACAAAGGAAACCACTGGTTTTGCTGTAATAGAAGTGATCACATACTGACTATCAGAAACAGAAATATTGTGTGGACATAATATTGTGTCAAAAATACTGATAACCAAAATATTAAGAAGGTAAGTAGAAATTAGTATAGATTTACTATTCTTGACTCCGATTAACTTGAAGGTATATATATATATATATTTAGAGAAGGCAAGCAAAGCGGAACCGTCCAAATGGTGGGAACATTGCTCATTAACCGGCTATCTGGAGGTCAGCAGGGTTTTCCGTGGGTTAAGAATTATGCTTGCCCCGTCATATGAGAACCCCGACCCTTGTATGTTGGCTGATTGGGCTGAATGCAACTTGGAGTCTTCTAAGAAATTAATGACAATACTCATCAAGTATGCAGAGACGGACAGAGCTAAACTGTTGGTGGAAATTTATAGGAGATTGAGCAACTGCCAGACTCAGCACTTAAGACAAAATATCGAGACAATATGGTGACTCGTCTGAAAAGGGAAGAAGATGTGATTAAACGGCGCAAGGCATATAAGTTCCAACGGGACCGCCTTGACTACGAGCATGGCCAAATCTTCACATTTGCCAAAAAATATGATCGCCTAAAACCATCACAGGCAAGACCAACCACCAAATAGCCACCTGCAAGACAGACATTACAAACAGCATATATGACAGGGGCAGAAGGGGCTGAAGTTTCCTCCGTCTCAGAAGGCAGTTCAAATATAGACAGTGAGTCTGACAACGAGTTGGCAATAGCACAGAGGGCGAGGTTTCAAAAATTTACCCTAGCACAGGAGCTAGAGGTGGTCCAGCAGGATCGCAAGCAGACCCTCCGCTCTGGTGCCAAAAGTGCAAACACAAACAAAATGCCAACACAAAGCGGGCAGCAAGGAGGCGCTGCAACAAACAGCGGAGGGGCAACGAACAAACCAAGAAATACACAGAAAAAATGGAACCGCAGATAAGTCAGGGATCTGACGTATCACAAACAGTTGTCAACCTCACAGATATGCAGCTAACCCCCAAAGAAATGTCCATACTCTCGCTAGGTCTGTCTTACAGTGCTAAGTCCATCTTTGATTATGCAGGAACCAAAATTGAGTTATATAAATACGTGCGCAAGCTCAAACTGGGTAAATATCACTGTCTACATAAACGACGACCACCGTCCACAGAGGTTGTGCAGGAAACTCAGCTGCCAACTTCTCAGACAGATGACTCTATTTTGGTACAGGAGCTACTTGATATGGGTAATGACTCTGATTTGCCTTTATCTAGCCCGGGCCCGAGCATGAATGTTTCCATGATAACTACAAACTTCAAACCTGAGTCAAAATTCTGTCCATTGATGATGAAAGACAACATTGACGCATTTCATGATAAAGTTTCCCAAGAACTAAGAGCACTTTTTCTTAAAAAAGGCACTTTTTCCAAAAAACATCACTACCGTGATTTTGAATATCATCAACTGATCAAAAAATTGCAAAATAATACTAACATAATCATACGACAATCCGACAAAGGAGAAAATGTTGTTTTATGGCCCCGAAAAATGTACATGGAGGTGGCGTTGGGGCAGCTAAATGATCGAACATGCTACCGACGGACAGATGCCAACCAAGTACAACAAGCGAAGTGTGATATCTATTCTAAATTGATGGCTTGGAGGAGCACTGGCATTATTACCATGGACGAATTCAAGTTCATGAAGAAGGAAAATCCAGTAATGCCAGTAGCTTACTTCATTCCTAAAATTCACAAGGATAGATCTGCACCGCCGGGCCGTCCAATTATTTCTGCTTGCAACAGTATACTTGAAAATGTGAGCAAGTATGTTGACTTTTTCTTGCAAGACTTTGTCAGATCATTACCGTCATTTGTGCTAGATAAAGGAGATTTTTTGAGCAAGATTAACAATGTGCAGTGGAAACAAAGTTATCTATTAATCTCACTTGGCGTGACCTCATTGTACACCAGCATTGTTCACAAAGACGGGCTGAGAGCAGCTCAGCATTTCCTGGATTCTAGACCAGATTGTTTGAATGACCATACACGCATGATTAGTGCCATGATCACATTATGCCTGGAAAACAACTTTTTCTTATTTGGTAAACATTTGTTCCAACAGACAAGGGGCGTGGCGATGGGGGCCTGTTTCTCTCCCAGTTACACCTGTTTACACATGGGTTACTGGGAGGAACAGGTCCTCACGTCTAAGTTCAGGGACATCATGAATACCAAAATTATAAGGTGGCTAAGATACATCGATGACCTCTTTTTAATTTGGGATGGGTCACAGGATGAGGCAGTTGAGTTCATTGACAATCTAAATGAAAATGATCTCAACTTACAGTTCACAGCCCACATTAGTGACACATCAGTCTGTTTCCTTGATGTAGAGGTTTTCCCTCGCGGGGGGAAACTAGAAACTAAACTATACCGCAAACCAACTGCAGGGAATAGTGTCTTGCTTGCGGGTAGCCACCATCCAGGTCACCTCATAAGGAGCATCCCTTATCGGGAAATGCTCCGAATTAGGAGGATTTGTAGTGCAGATATAGATTGCACAGAGGCTCAAGCAGCATGCAAGGTTAGATTCCTACAAAGAGGTTACTCGAAAGAAATTATTGATAAAGCCATCTTAAGAGCTAATTCTTGTGACAGAACATCTTTATTGTCTACTTGTACGCAAAGCAGAAACAATACATCCACAGTTGCAGACCATGAAACTCGACTCATTCTAACATTCAATAACCAACACTTGATCATTAGAAACATTGTCAAACGCAACTGGACACTTATCTCTAGTGACCCAGTACTAAGTGGGCAGATCAAGGTCACTCCGAGTATAGCCTACAAAAGAGCTAGAACTATGGGGAACTGTTTAGTATCTAGCAGTCCAGAGATCCGGACCACAGGCTCGTGGTTGGACTCAAGCAAAGGTTTCCTCAAGTGCTCCTCATGCAAAGTGTGTAGGAATGGAGTTAGCAAAAAAGAATATATAACTCTGTTTAGTAACAAACCCACAGTAATCAAGTGCCAATTAACATGCCGCACCGAGTACGCAGTGTATGTGCTGGAATGCCCCTGTGGTCTACTCTATGTCGGTAGCACAAGACCACAGGTATACAAACGCATTCTTCAGCACCTTAGGGCCATTACCAACAGTGACACTGCGTACCCGGTTGCGAGGCACTTTGAAGAGTCACACAGGAAAAATCCGGCAGAATTGAGATATTTTGTCATTGACATAGTACAACCACAAAGGAGAGGGGGAGACCGTGAGCTGCTATTGTGCAGGTTAGAGACCAAGCACATGATTTTATTAGATACCAAGACCCCCAATGGTCTCAACTCTGGGGAAGACTGTCACACTTACCTATAAATACTGTTTTAATAATGACCAACTGTACGACCATAATCATACCTGCTGTCTCAATCAATTTTTACTATATAAGCATTGTTTTCTTATTATTTTCACAATTTTATGTTTTACTAGGTAGCACTATTTTGTAGTATTTATCTTGCCAATATTTATTGCTGTTTATGCACATACTTTAAACATGGTTCATCATTTGGCACAGTTGCTCGCCTAACCCATTAAGAGATGATTTCCAAAATGTCAGCGTTTAATGTGCGTATAGGCTTGCATTTTGAGACGCTAGCCTTTAGAACTTGTATTTCATGGTACTATGGACCCGTTCTGTGGCTAATTCAATACATACATCACAGAATATTTATTCAGGTGTATGGTCTCATATCCGTGAGGGTGGAACAATATCAATTTTAATTTAACTATAAATTAAGTTATTTTATTGTTGATTTCCAGTATTTTGCTGTTATATTTATATCTGTATTTTTAATATCTTGTATATATATATTGATATATTTATGCATTTATTATGTTCAAACATACTTACATCCTGTTGTGAAACTGAATGAGCATTTATAACACATTATGTGTCTTACATAAATTTATTATATGCATATCTGCATTTATGCAGTTATTGGCTAAGGCAATATGTTTTCTATGTCTATGATAGCAATATCTGGCACTAGCACTTTAAAAGGAGCACATATGCCCTGCACATTGTCATGGTATCAAGGGCTTGTTTGGCCCGAAACGCGTAATATTGGTGTGGTGGAGAGCTAAATAAAAAAATCAGCACCAGTATCTGGGTTCGCCTCATCTATGTAAACTGCGGGACTGCTGGAGACGTTTGTATGCCAAATATATATATATATATATATATATATATATATATGTGACCAAGCTCGATCTGCGGAGTGAAACGCGTCAGGGAGGGCACTCGCTCTGACACCAACAGAAAAAACTTTTGCACTGCTGGCACTATATCAGTGTAATGGCGTTTATGATTGATAATTGATTCATTTGTGGAGAGGATGACCTCAGCAAGAGGCGGTCGGGATTTTCGTGAATGTATATATATATATATATATATATATATATATATATATATATATATATATATATACATATATATATCACTGAACTTCCCTCCACAATAGAAGAAACGGAGGCCAGAGGGGGTTCACAGGAAAAAACCAAGCTTTATTTGGCAGCAATTTGATGGTGGCGAATGCATTTCGGCATACTAGCCTTCTTCAGCGCCCTGCCATGCGAGGTGAGAATTCTACTCATAGTCCTGTCCTGCATTTGAATGTCTTTACATTGGGAAACTCCGACACCGCTGATTTCATTCACCTGTTGCTTGCCGGAATGAATGTCCGGACTTCAACCCCCAGAATGCAACAATGGAGTACCTTCTGGGTCGGCGGTGTGGGGAGTGCCTGTCGGTGGAAAAATGGTGTGTCCAGATGGTGCAGGTAGGTAGAGGAGCCCCCCAGGGAGTGCTGGCAAAATCTTCAAGGTTCTCCCTGTGTCCCCTCGGACTGCAGCAGCCTCGCGGTCCTGGTAGGAAATGTCAGCAGGGACAGCCATTCAGCATAGCGTCCTAGCGGAGGTGAATACCTCCTACCGCCTGAAACCTCCAGAACAGCAAGGCGGACACCGGATTTCTCGGTCCCCCGAGTAAGATGATCGCTGAACAAACAACGACGGTTGCCAATTTTAATCCGGGTCTCTTAGTGCTGCAGGGCCATCCGGACTGCCCCTTTGGCTGGAGCAGAAAATATCACTGAACTTCCCTCCTCAATAGAAGAAACGGAGGCCAGAGGGGGGTTCAAAGGAAAAAAACAAGCTTTATTTGGCAGCAATATGATGGTGGCGAATGCATTTCGGCATACTAGCCTTCTTCAGCGCCCTGCCATGCGAGGTGAGAATTCTACTCATAGTCCTGTCCTGCATTTGAATGTCTTTACATCTGGAAGCTCCACCCCTGTTGATTTCATTCACCTGTTGCTTGCCGGAATGAATGACCAGACTTCAACCCCCAGAATGCAACAATGGAGTACCTTCTGGGTCGGCGGTGTGGGGAGTGCCTGTCGGTGGAAAAATGGCGTGTCCAGATGGTGCAGGTAGGTAGAAGAGCCCCCCAGGGAGTGCTGGCAAAATCTTCAAGGTTCTCCCTGTGTCTCCTCGGACTGCAGCAGCCTCGCGTCCTGGTAGGAAATGTCAGCAGGGACAGCCATTCAGCATAGCGTCCTAGCGGAGGTGAATACCTCCAACCGCCTGAAACCTCAAGAACAGCAATGCGGACACCGGATTTCTTGGTCCCCCGAGTTAGATGATCGCTGAACAAACAACGACGGTTGCCAATTTTAATCCGGGTCTCTTAGTGCTGCAGGGCCATCCTGACTGCCCCTTTGGCTGGAGCAGAAAATATCACTGAACTTCCCTCCACAATAGAAGAAACGGAGGCCAGAGGGGGTTCACAGGAAAAAACCAAGCTTTATTTGGCAGAATATGATGGTGGCGAATGCATTTCGGCATACTAGCCTTCTTCAGCGCCCTGCCATGCGAGGTGAGAATTCTACTCATAGTTCTGTCCTGCATTTGAATGTCTTTACATCCGGAAGCTCCACCCCCGTTGATTTCATTCACCTTTTGCTTGCCGGAATGAATGTCCGGACTTCAACCCCCAGAATGCAACAATGGAGTACCTTCTGGGTCGGCGGTGTGGGGAGTGCTTGTCGGTGGAAAAATGGCGTGTCCAGATGGTGCAGGTAGGTAGAGGAGCCCCCCAGGGAGTGCTGGCAAAATCTACAAGGTTCTCCCTGTGTCCCCTCGGACTGCAGCAGCCGCGCGGTCCTGGTAGGAAATGTCAGCAGGGACAGCCATTCAGCATAGCGTCCTAGCGGAGGTGAATACCTCCTACCACCTGAAACCTCCAGAACAACAAGGCGGACACCGGATTTCTCGGTCCCCCGAGTAAGATGATCGCTGAACAAACAATGACGGTTGCCAATTTTAATCCGGGTCTCTTAGTGCTGCAGGGCCATCCGGACTGCCCTTTGGCTGGAGCAGAAAATATCACTGAACTTCCCTCCACAATAGAAGAAACGGAGGCCAGAGGGGGTTCACAGGAAAAATCCAAGCTTTATTTGGCAGCAATATGATGGTGGCGAATGCATTTCGGCATACTAGCCTTCTTCAGCGCCCTGCCATGCGAGGTGAGAATTCTACTCATAGTCCTGTCCTGCATTTGAATGTCTTTACATCCGGAAGCTCCACCCCCGCTGATTTCATTCACCTGTTGCTTGCCAGAATGAATGTCCGGACTTCAACCCCCAGAATGCAACAATGGAGTACCTTCTGGGTCGGCGGTGTGGGGAGTGCCTGTCGGTGGAACCAGCTTTGAAGCTCCTTCACTGGCTCCCAGTAAGAGAAAGAGTTAAGTTCAAGGCTCTCTGCCTGGCTCATAAACTCTTACAGGATAAAGGCCCCCCCATCCTCAAAAACTTTATCACGCCCTACAAGGCCACAAGATCCCTCAGTTCGGATCACGAATGCCTTATCACAGTTCACAGAGTGAAAAAGGCCCGCACAGGCGGGCGGCGATGCTCAGTGAACACGGCCAGCCTATGGAACTCCCTCCCCCGCAAACTTAGGATGGAACTAGATCACCTCAGTTTCAGAAAATTACTGAAAACGCACCTTTTCCCTTGAACCCCATCCTCCCCCTTTCTACCTGGCTCATCACTCTCTTGACTGTCTCGGTTCAGCACTGGGATGCTTACGGGTTACTATGCGCTCTACAAAACCCTAATAATAATAATAATAATAACATTTAAACAAAAAAAACGGCAGGTGCGTGTAGGGTGCGTGGACTGTGGCATAAAATAAATAAAATAAAACTAAGTTTTTTTAAAATAATTCGTCTCCGGGGGGGGTTAAATACAGGGTAACATTATTACATTTTATTTGGGGCCCAGAGGGGCCCCCCAGCCTCTGGGATCATCACCCCCTAGGGCTAAAAAGAAAAAAATGGTGGAGGGAGGGGTTGAAGGTCCTCAAAGCCGCAGGGACCATAACCCCTTGGGGCTTTATGTATTGTGAGAGGGCTACAAACACAATCATGGCTGGGGAGGGGGGGCTGTAAGGTCTCCAAAGCCTCGGGGACCACCACTGCATGGGGCGTTATGTATTGTGGGAGGGCCTGCTCCTACAGTGTCCTGGGATGCCCAACTCGCCCTCCCATAGCATGGAAATCTGTTCTCTCTTTCAAAATGTAAATCAGATTGCTTTTCCACATGGGGAGCTCCGTGTTGGTAGCTCCTGATGTGGAAAAGTAATGCCGGCTCCCAAACGCGTAGAAGTTGTGCAGCAAAGGTGCTGGAGTCACGCAGCCTACAGATTATTATGAGTTGTGCATCCAGTGCGTGCACATCAAGGGGCCACACTGAGTGTTGCGCTGGGTGCACAAATTAAAATTTTTCCGTAAAAAAATAGCCCCTATCAGTACTTTCTAATATTCCCGGGGATCGTATCCCCCAGGTCTTATTAAAAATGTTGGGGACAGTGAGGGGAGCCACAATGCCCCCATGGTCCACCCGGCTTCCCTCGTTCTTCAGGAGCCGGCATTGCTTTTCCACAAAGTGAGATGCTAAATTGTATGTGGAAATGCAATCTGCTTTGGATTTTGAAAGTGAGAACAGATTTCACTGCTCTGTCTTTCAAAATGCAAACTAAGTTTGCTATGGGAGGGCGGAAGGTGCAAGACTCTCGCCCTCTCATACCAAACTGCAGTGTCCTGGGGGTAGGCACCCCAGGACACTGTAGGAACCGGCCCTGGGCATGGCGGTCGCCAGGGCCCTCGAGGGCACCAGGTGGAGGGCCACCCAGCCTGCCTCCCACAATACACAAATCCCCGGGGGTGGTGGTTCCCGGGGCTTGAGGGGCATCGTTGAGGCCCACACACGTCTAATTTTGTAGGGGGGGCCTTGGATGCGAAAGTGGTGCAAGGGGGTTGTAAACCTGGTACACAGTGGTTTGCTTTATTTTGCTTTCCTTTTTGTCTTGTAGAGGATCCAGTGGAAATATACCCGTTTTTGTACAGCCAGTTCCTTTCAACCCTACCCCCAAACAGCTTTCTGCCTGTTACCATAGTAATAGTTCATGGAACACTTACGTGAGCACAGAGGTTAGAAGTTCATCACACTATGTTGCTAATGGAAAAAGTTACTGTGCTGGAGTTTTAAAACTTTTCCATAGGAACCGTTAGTCATAGCTATAGACTCTGGTAAAGATCTGGTAAAGAGTTAGCCTCTGAATTATACTTCAAATTATAAATACAATTTCTATTGGGGACCGCCACCCCCCCAAAAAAAGACGTATATACTTTTTTTGTTAACTTTTATTAAAACAACAATAAATAACTGGAAACGTAACTTAAAGATAACAATACAATAAATAACTAGAAACATAACTTTAACAAAACTATATAATAAACAAAATGTCATATGGAGTCCAATAGAAGTACGGTAGTTAATCTACAAAACAAAAAAGTTAAGTTTAAAATGTTATCGATGTGACTAAATTTGGTCAAACATTACAAGTCAAGGTAATAATTGGCTATATTTTCTTATTTTTATGTCTGCAGTGTCCGCAGTGTGCCTGATACATTTCATTTGTCTTATAGGCCTGCGTTCAAGCGGTGTCTGTATGGAAGTGCCAACTACGTCAGATTTACATTACAGATCAACAATGATTCAGAGATGAGACAGAATTAGGTAAGAGATCAAGTCATTATGCAGGATAATATTCTTTAGGGCTTATTTACAAGGCTCTTGCACCACTTTTGTGTTACTTTTCTCATGTTGAAAGTGACCCAAAAGTGGCACATGGGGCTTGTAAAAAAGGTCTTTTAATTCTAATGCATTTAATCGGAGCGATTGTATACCTATACCGCTCTGCTTACCTTGTGTAAACACTGTAACCAACAGAGTTCACAGCTTGAACTCAGCTTTGGTTCCACACGTTAGAGTGGACAGCAGCGGCCATAACTTTAAAAGAGAAAGAGAAATGATGTGAGAGAAAGGGAGCGAGAGAAAGACAGAAAACTAACATTAAAAGTGTGAGAAAGAGAAAGGTATAGATGGAGCAGTTAATACTGGAGAAAATACTCGTAGCTCACCTTTTCCCTCCGCTGTGTGTCTATGGACGTGCACCCTCCAGTTTAGTGATCTGAAAGATAGTATATAGAGTTAGTAATAGCATAGTACATACAAATGCACCCGTATATTTTTGGTTTATTTTTTTTGTACACTCAAGATACCATATTACAAAAAGTTCTACTGTAAGGAGGTGTCTGTACACTGTTTCCAAAGTACTATATCCCATGCATCCCCATTGACTCGCAGAGTCCGGAGGTGAGTGTTTTTCTTGGGAAGTCAGAGGCAGATTTAGAAGCTCCTTGCACCACTTTTCCCATGTTAAAAGTGATACAAAAGTGGTGCAAGGGGCTCGTACATCTGCCCTTCAAACTGTTGTAACCTATCTATTCTCATTGGCCTGAGGTAATTGTGCATTCCTACGCAGTGAAGCTGCTGCACACTACCCACTTTCTCCTTTCACTGAAGACTTGTCGTTGTTTCGGAAACAAGCTTCTTTGCTCACCTTGTGCCATTGGCGTGATTCAAAAGGGTACACTAAGTGTCAAAGCAGCTCACTCAGAAGTTGTTACGATGGCCACGCATCATTGCAGAATCCTCGAATGTTGAGTTTTAGAGGTGTTGGGGGGACGCCAATTTGTGAAACACAACCTGTAAGACAAAAAAGAAGTTAACATTGTGTGTAATTTTTTTATCAAAGGAGAGAAGAAGTGAGAGAGTGACTGCAAAGAATATTCGCAGCTCACCTTTCTGTCACTAGTGTGTTTTTCACCACGTGCCGGGACATAATGCACCCTGAAGCTCTACATCTAAAACATAGTAAAAGAAAGATGTTATGATTGGTATTTGTTACTATCTTAATGTGGAGTTGAATAACATCGCCCTTTTACACACAATCCCTCTCACATTTAAAAGTACTATTTGTATAGTTTATATTCCGGACGTTTGACGGATTATAAAAACGTTCCTGCTATTGGAAAAAAATATATACATGCGTTCGTCTAAATCACTGTGTTGCTTTTTCGTATCCAGTCTGCTACAGCCCTTCGAGTCCCTTAGATGTGCATCCAAGGCTGACTGCTCACCTTTTCCTGGACAGGACACCTTCTACATCATGTTGTCCCGATCTGCCACTAAGAAGTCTCACATATGGTGCTGAATCTTGATGACATACTCGTTCTCCCATCATCATCATCGCAGGTTCTTCACCCGCTCAATCCTTCCAGTACCACTACATCAGTAACCAAAGAGGCCACGCATGTGGTGGTGGGTACACTGTTCGGTGATTCGGGCCTACATGAGGCGTCTTAACCACCAGGACGGGCCATGACAGCGCTTGCAATGGGAGCAACTCTAAAATGACTTACAGCACATGCACCCCGTCTTTTTTATAGGTACGTTCACGTGTGTAGTGACCGATGCGTTGGATGGGTGTGGTGTGGGTGTATACCAGCCATGAGGGAGTGTGTGTGCCGTTCTGACAACTAGACCTGGAACTAAGGAATCACTACAATAAAAATCTGGGCTATGTTTTGTTTTTGTGTTTTCCTGGTAGTGTAAGTGGAGTGGGCTGGCCTGACGTTCGCTAATGCTGCACGAGGCTCTGAAGCATGATTCCAGAGCTATGGGTGTGGTCCCATCATGAGCTATATGAGAAATTACGTTACTGGGGTGTCCGTTTTGTAGTGCTAACGTCACCCGGGTCTTAAAAACAAATGTGTCATTATATCTGTAAAGTTCCACAGCTTGGCCAACATGGCAGGTACAGGGTATCACTAACTCTATTTCTGCTATTATGAATGTTTATTGTACATTCGGTGGAGTGTTGTAGCTGTAGTAATACAGGGCTGTGAAAGGTTTAAGTTGTAGTTTTTGGCACATGAATGGCAGCTAATATATATATGTATGTGGTTATTCAGGTATTCTGTACAACTTGATGCTGGAAATCAGTGTTCGAGTCTCTGAGTTGCGTGCACGTCCTGTTATTGTACAGTAATGACGTAATGTACGCATGCCTGGGGGCGAAGCTTGCCGGCGTCCATGAAAGACGTGTGAGCGCTGAGCTCCTCGCCTGAGCCCCGCTAAACTCCGTCAAAATTATCCTTTTGGCGCCTAACTAGCTCTAAAAGTTGAGGCGAACTCTCTACCTATGCTCCGGCCTGGCGGGGGGCCTTTCCCCGGTCGAAATCCGGTGTGGTGGTGCTTTGCTGCTTGGAGGATGGCGCTGTGGCGGACCAGGCCGTAATCCGCGGTCTATCCTGAGTGGCTGCCCGTGCTGCGTCACGCTACGTGCGGTTTGCTGTACTGAAGTGGTGCCGGACTACCTATCCTGCGACCGAACAACTGGTCCTGCCTGGCGATATCACGCCCTGTTTTCGATCGACGTTGTGGTGAACTGGCATTCGATTGTGCATTCGGAGGGGGCAGAGGTGCTGGTGTTTGCGGTGCTACTGGCCCCCGAAGGAAGTTTCTAGCTGACCGCCAACCTGCTTGGAGATTGCAATGTCTGCCTGTGCCTGGACCCCGCACGACCTACGGAAGGCTGTGGGACTGTGGGTGTGAGGTGTTCTGGAGTGGTGGTGACCCAACTGCCCGGCTTTGGTGTGGTGTGGTTGCAGGGGAGTGCTCGACGGTGTATCTCTCTGGCGACTGGGCCTACTCGTACTGCCGTGTGACTGGCCGCCATTTTGGACGCATTTTTTGCTGCGCAACACCTTGTCCTTTGGAGCCTGCTGCCTCAGTGCCTCCTATCTACCCTCCTAACATTTGCTGGTGGTGTATTTCTGGCGGTTGGGCACCTCGACTGGATGCCCACCAGGAACCCTATGGGGAAGGGCGACAAAACCCAGCCCAAACTGACGTTTGATCAGCAGAAAGCGAATGGTGCTGAAGGACCGGCCCCGGATGCCTCGCCGCGACCTACTGCCTCCGAAAGCTCACTGTGTGCGGACATTCGCGAAATGCTGGTTTCGATGGAGAAAGGCTTGCAAGACAGCATGGCGGCGATTGGCACTAAAATTGATGCATTGACATACCGGATGGACCGCATGTCCGAGAGAGTCGATAAGCATGCTGAACGGCTGGATATGGCGGAAAGGCGGCTGACGGAGGCGGAGGAGGCCCAGACGGAATGGGATAAAGATCGCAAGCAGTTTGGAAGGCTACTCCAAGTCATTCAAGACAAGACGGAGGACTTGGAGGCGCGCTCGCGGTGCTCCAACGTTCGCATTACTGGGGTGGCGGAGTCTACCAACACTGGTAAAATGGAGCTGTTCGTGGAGAAGCTGCTTCGGGCCCTGTTAGGGGAGGAGGTCTTCTCCCCTATGTTCATCGTCGAGAGGGCTCATCGCACTCTGGGGCCGAAGCCGCAACCAGGACTCCCACCGCGGCCGATTATTGCGAAGCTCTTGAACTATCGGGACAGGGATCTGGCGCTTCGGCTGGCGAGGGAGAAAGGAGATTTGCAATTTGAGGGCATGAATATCTCCCTCTATCCGGACTTCACGGCGAGAGTGCAGGAGGAAAGGAAGCGCTTCGCCCCATATAAGAAACAACTGAGAGACCTTGGGCTGGACTATGCCATGTTGTACCCTGCGAGACTCCGAATTAACAGGCAGGGGCATTCACACTTCTTCACCGACCCTGCGGAACTGAAAAAAATCCCTGAAGGAGTGGGCTAAGGAACAATGCAACAGTCCGAGGAGTCAACGAGAGGACGCTGATGCTGCTTCTAACATCGACGGCTAGGAGTAACCAAGTGTATGGTCTCCTTTCTGGGTCGACTGTGCCCTACCGAATTTTTGACTCTTGTACAGACGCTGTGAGCCTACTGTGTCACAATTATGGGGTGAGATCTTTCTAGTTGCTCACTGAACTAATAAGAGTGTACTGGGGGTTTGGTGTCAGCAAGCTCTACTGTCTGCCGGTTGCTCTGGGGAGGGCCCTCCCGCGCGCGGGAGTTTCGTTCTTTGATGGTGAGGATTTGAGCTGGTGAGGGCGCCGAATGCTGGTGGGGGGCGGGGTGGAGGAGTAGCTGAGGTTTAAGGTCCTAGACCCAATCGTACTGTTGTCTGGCTGGGAACCTCTGCCCCTGCGCTTTCGGCTTTTGGCTCTTTTGAGGGCCCCTTGGGTCTGTAGAGTCAGCTGGTGGTTTCGGGGGGGGATGGTGGGTGGTGGTGGGACCTGTCTGACCGGGTTGGGGTTGGTAGGCTGTGGGTGGGTGGGTGGTTGTTCTATTCTTCTTTTGTTGACCATGTTGCATACGCCAATTGGGGACCGTTGGGGGGAGGGTTTTGTTCGGCCTACTACAGGACTGTGTCTGCTGTGCCACCTGTGCGAAGTCGATTCACTCACTACTCTGCAATGGTGGACGTTGAGGTTTTAGGGCCGGAGTGTGGCCCCAACTCTATCAGAATGCTAACTTGGAATGTGAGGGGGCTGAATGATTTCCGTAAACTCCGGAAGGTACTGGCATACTTACAGCGCCACCGGGTTGTCCTCGCACTGCTCCAGGAAACCCACTTGCCTCTATCTAGTCCTATGCTGTTAACCAGGGGTCTTGGGGGCGATTGTGTTGCTGCAGGGTTTACTACACATGCAAGGGGTGTGCTTACGTGGGCTAATCCCAAATCGCAATTGAAACTACAGAAGATTGTTGTGGACCTGGAGGGTCGATATACAATTGCCCGTTGTGTGGGGAAAGGCCACGACTTGTTGGTTGTGAATGTGTATGGCCCCAATTACGACACCCCTTTCTTTTATACCTCGCTAGCGGACCTATGCAGACAGTATGAGGGTTCCAGGTTGCTGTGGGGGGCAATTTCAATTTTGTGCTGAATCCAGAGCTGGACAGGTCGGCTGGCGCTTCCAAAAACCCAGCGGCCTCGGCATTACTCATGCAGGCGGAATTGGTGAAGCTTGATTTGTTATATGTATGGCGTTGTAGACACCCGGGGAAGGGTAGTTTCACTCATTACTCAGCCTATCATAACATACACACGAGAATTGATTATTGGTTTGCCTCCCACTCCCTCCTTAATTCAGTGAAGGGATGTGCAGTATTGCCCCGCACGTTATCTGACCATTCACCACTGCTTTTGCTGCTAGAGGCACCGGCTAGGAGAATTCCCCCGTTCACTTGGAGGTTCCCCCCATATTCACTCCTGGATGAGGCTTTCAGAGGAGAATTAGCTGAGGATATAGACACTTACTTCACGACTAATGTGGGGTCGGTGGATAGTGTCCAGGTTCTTTGGGATGCGTTCAAGGTGTACATACGTGGGATGACGATGGCCAAACACTCAGGGGTGCTCAAAGCTATCAGGCAGCGATTGAAATACTTGGAAACACAGCTGTTTGATCTGGAGCGACAAACGGGGGGTGCAGAGGACACTGACACGAATGAGAGGCTTAAATCCCTGCTGGCAGAATTCCACGATGAGGCGGATAGGGAGATACAACATATGGGGAAGTACACCACGGCACGCACCTACGGGGAACGGGACCGCCCTGGCTCCCTGTTGGCTAAACTGATGCGTAATAGCAGACCGCCATTGGTGATTGAGGAGTTACTAACATCTAGTGGTGAGGTGGTTACGGAGGAAAGGGATGTACTGGCGGAATTTCATGCTTATTATACCGAACTGTACAAATCTCGGTCAGGTCACCTAGAGGAGGAAATAGACGACTACCTGAGCTATATCCAGATGCCCTTCCTGGCCAATTGGCAGAGAGAATTTCTTATGGCACCGTTCCAGAAAGAGGAGATTTCGGAGGCGCTGGAGGGAATGAGGTCAGGCAGCGCTCCGGGAGCTGATGGGCTTACGGTGGCCTTCTATAAGGCTTTCCAAGACAAACTTATACCACACTTGATGCTGCTTTTTGATGACATTTGCCAACAGGGTAGTATGCCGAAATCTATGAGGGAGGCACTTCTCATTACCATCCCGAAGCCGGGGAAACCCCCTAACGAGTGTGGCTCGTATAGGCCGCTCTCCCTGATTAACGTAGACGCCAAACTATACGCAAAAGTTCTGGCTGCGCGTCTGGCTCTACTTGTCCCGGATTTGGTTGCTCCGGAGCAGGCTGGGTTTGTCCCCGCTCGGAACTTGACGTATAACATCCGTACGGTGCTAGGCACCATTCAACATGTCCGGCAAGAGAATAAGGCTGTTGCTATCTTCCTGGACATGGAAAAAGCCTTTGATTCAGTGGAGTGGCCATTTATGCTCAGGGTTCTGCGTAAGTATGGGCTGGGCGAACCTTTTTTACAGATGCTAGGGGCCTTGTGCTATAAGCCGACTGCACGATTGAAGATAGGAAACTCGGTCACTGCCCCGATTGAGATCAGCAGGGGCACCCGACAGGGTTGCCCCGTCTCTCCCCGCTTCTGTATGCTTTAGTGGCGGAACCGCTGGCGTGCGCTATTAGGGAATACCATGGGTTTGAAGGGATCAACTTCCCTACCTATCAGATTGGCATTTCGACGTACGCTGACGATACCCTGTTATATGTTCGTGAACCAGAGGAGAACTTGGCGTCTGTCTTGCGGGAAGTGGTGAGGTTTGGAGCCCTGTCTGGATTGCGGGTCAACTGGAACAAGTCTGTGGTGTTGCCTCTGACCCCGGTGACCCTCCCGTTTGACTCGGAGTACCCGCTGCAGTGGACCACGGATTCTATCCGCTACTTGGGGATCCGTGTCCACACTGATCCTGAGATACTGGTGCGCGAGAACTATGGTGTTGCGTACTCTAGACTCGTGGATGATGTGGAGGTGTGGTGCAGGCTTCCGCTGTCCCTGATTAGGCAGAATAGCGATAATGAAGATGGTGGTCCTCCCCAGGTTCCTCTTTCTCTTTGCTAATATCCCCGTGGTGCTTTCAAAGGCTTTTTTCCGGCAGCTCACGCAGACGCTCATCAGGCTTGCGTGGGGGGGCAAACAACCGAGGGTTCAATGGCAGACTTTAATGCTCCCCTATGAACGAGGGGGCCTGGGGGCTCCAGATCTTGAGCGGTACTACAGAATAGCGCAGGGAGCTCATCTACACACTTGGATCCATGGGGACCCTGGCATCCCGCACGTGAAACTTGAGCGCCTCTTTGCGGATCCCACCCCGCTCCCAGCTACAATATGCTGCCCTGTTGATCGTAGGGTTGGAAATTTAGACTCCATTGCAGCCACGAACCACGCTTGGCATGAGCTAGTTCGCTCCCGGGATAACGAGCTGCTGTATTCACCCCTCATGCATGTGGAATGGGCGGTGTGGTCCCCACTGACAGAGAAGGGGGTCCTTAAGGCGTTACGGGACTTGGGCATAGAAAAGATGGGGGATTTCTTCTTGAACGGCACGGTAAAGACGTTGCATCAGGTCCTGCAATCCCATCCTGGGAAGACGCTGTTGCACAGTTTCCAATATCATCGGGTCCGTAGGGCGCTACAGGTGTTGCTGGGCCCAGAAATGTCGGAGCCGCAGGAGGTGCCGGAGCTTAAATATGTTATCAAGAACCCATCGTCCAGTAAGTTGGTTACGAATCTTAAGAAATTGGGGGACCGGCACAAGCAGTACCCACTCTCCAAGGCCAAATTGGCTTGGCAGTGTGATCTCCAGTTGACGATCTCGGATGAGATGTGGCACTACTGTTGCACGAACACTAGAAAGATTTCACTTAATAGCAGACATCGTTTGATACATTTTAAGAATCTGCAGCGGGTCTATTACACACCGGAAAGATTGCACAGGTACGGTCTGCGGGAGTCGGCGGAGTGCGAGCGGTGCCATTTTCCCTCGGCTGATTTCTTACACATGTCCTGGACTTGCCCTAGTATTCATACATTTTGGCAGGGGGTATTCTCGGAACTTAGTGTGATGTTGGGGACGGAGGTCCTGCCGTGCCCGGCACTGGCGCGGCTGGGCTTTTCCAAACCACTGCCAGTGGCAGTGCGGCGCTTGGCGGATATTGCGTTGCTGACTGCCAAGCGCCTGGTTGCGTTGTGCTGGATGAGGGGACCAATTCCTACTAAGAGGCGCTGGGAGACGGATTTACTGTACTGCTGCACACAGTCGGAGGTGTATAATGAACTTCTTCCCCCGAAGAGTCGCCCTAAGAATTTCTGGGGGCTATATAGGGAATATCAGTGTGCCAAGGGGGGCGGAGAGTCAGAACCTGAGGGGGAGGAGCAGGATGAGATACCGGAGGGAGGGGTGGAGGCGTCAGAGATTGACATACTACACGTTTGACTGTTCTTTTTTGTGAGGTGGTCGCCTTGTTCCTTGTTGCTGTTAGCTGTGATGTGGGGGGTAAGAGCCCCCGGGGAGGTTACACAGGGAGGGTGGTACTCGGTGGCTGCCTTAGTCGGGTTCCTTGCACCCTTGGGCCCATGAGTCCTTGGCTATAGGTGCATTGTTAACGTTCAGACTCAGCAGATATAGCAGGTGGGTGGGTGGACACAGGTACGGGTAGGCTGGTTGTTTGGGGGGTAGGGGGTTTGTCAGGATGTGGGTTTATTGCACTTTTCTTTAGGTAACTTGTGTAAATGGTTTCTGGACCTCTTCTGCACAGTCACACTAGCTGCATTGTATTTGCACATGGGCGCCGATGCCCGGATTATCCACTCCATTCTTACTACACGGCAAAGCTATTCATGTAGAACGCTTTCTCTGTCTGCGCCGCCAGGCCTCCGGGATGCTGGCACTAAGGCTGTGTATGATGCTACGGACCACTGTGCTGGATGCTATTTACTGTTGCCGCCGGCCTCCGGGTTGTAGGCGATGAGTGCTGTGTGCTTACATCGAAGGTGCAATAAAGTACAAATTTAGTAAAAAAAAAAATGGACGCGTGCCTAAAAAAAGGTATTGTAAATATGGTGCTCATGTAATTAGTTGGTATCGTTTTGGGTTGATTTTGCGCTATATAAATATACTTTAAAAAAAAAAGAGGAATAGCCCACACGGACTGTCACAGGTAAGTTGGTTGTATATGTATTTATAGCACAATTTAATGTGGTAGGACGGAGGAGCAGCATTTTACAAACACAATAAATACACAGACACAGATAGATAGTTGAAGTGGGTACAGGCACGTGTGCTCCATTTTATCACGTTGTTGTTGGTGACAAGTAGAATAGTAATCACAATATCATATACAGATATTTAATCATAACGGTTTATGACTTGTGTTGTAACGAGGTAGGAACATTGTATGTGAAATAATACACAGAACATTCTATCATAAAGGGTTTATGAGTTGTGGCGCACTGAAGTAGGTGCGGTTTGTGTGGAGGATGCGATGATGCATGGTTCAGGCAGACCGCACTGGTAAATATGTGCTTTGACTATTGAATAATAAAAGGCAGTGTATGTGACAGTTGTTCTATATAAATGAGTATACATAAGACTCAGTGACTGCACAAGGGACGGTATGGATATATACTTGTAATAGTGGCTTTATAACACTAAGTATGAGTTACTATCTATATGAATAAAAGAAGTGGTGTTTGTACAAATGTGTAGCTGAGTAAATATAAGTATGATCCATTGTTTGCATAAGTGAGTAGGATCACTGCATACGTAAATAGAATGTGTGCTGGTGTGTAATGTCAATATAGGTGTATAAGTATATTTGATAGTGTTTTATTGATCATTGACAGCATGTAAGAGTGAATCTATAGTTAATTGATTGCATGTTTGTGTTGATTTAGGAATGAATAAGTGAGTTGTTAGATACTTATATTGGTGTGTCAATGGATTCAAATATGGTCCTCTGTATTTTTCAGTGAGCAATGAAAGATTATAGTAGTGTATGATGAATTGTATCTGATTGTCACATGGATGATGTCATCAGTGATGTCATCAGTGATGTCATTTGAGATGTCATCAGTGTTGTCATCAGTGATGTTACTGACCATGTCATGAATGATGTAATAGGTGACATCATCACCAGTGGATTGTGGGCGCAAGAGTTACAGTTAGTACAACTAACTATAATGGAGGAATTTTTCAATGGTTTTGTATGAGTGAAATGTCCAGCTAACTATAACTCCCCTAAAACCTATGGTTTTTCAGTGAATATATACACCCACACAAAAAAATATATAATATATACATATATATATATATATATATTTTTTTCCAATAACGCTCGCTCCAACCACAAACTCCAGCCGGATTCGCATAAGAAGACGAGGCAGACCCAATTTGGAGCTACTTAGTTTATTTTCTTAAAACGCCACCTAAAACCTTCACAACGTGTTTTGGAAGATCCCTGCCTTGATCACATGACGTATATTTTTTTTTTGTCTGGGTGTTATGTGGAGTTATATATAGCCAAACTTTGCTTACCTATAGAAACTTACCTTCACAATATTTGTGTACTTGATATCGTTAATACAATATTTTGGTCCACAATATTTCTGTTTCCGATATTCTATCTAAATACTTGCTGCACCAAATTAGCTGTCTATGTGTTGACATGCAGCTGTGAACTTACCTATGTTGGTAGTACCAAGTTACCTGTTCACATGCGCATTCTACAGCACCTAAGGGCAATAGTCAATGCCGACTCCAGTTACCCTGTAGCTCGACATTTTAAGAGTGTACACAACCAAAACCCCTACCATCTCAGGTATTTTGTTGTCGATGCCATCAACCCGAGTAAAAGGGGAGGCGATAATGAGAAACGTCTCAGACAGCTCGAATCAAAATACATTGTACTTCGTAACAGCAAAAGTCCGGGAGGTTTAAACATGGGGAAGGATCTTCATAACTTTCTATAGTAGTTTTATGGAACTATGGATAATATTCGATCCATCAGACCCATGGGGTAAACACTCTATATACATGATCGGTCCACTTAAATGGAATAGGATGCAGGGCCTCTGATATAATCCTAGGTACACAACATAACCTTTAAGTTGGTATCAACATCTGACAACATATATATTTAATGAACTATGGAAAGGCAGAATAGAGGAGACACACACTAGATTTTTAACATTTATGTTTTTTTATTATTTTGTGCACACCACATTCACACAAATTAATACCTTTGCACTCATTCACAGGATACTCGCCTATATTTTCTTTTAGGTGGGCTCCTGTTTTAGCACCTGATCACTTTAGAAACTCTGCTAAGAAGGAACAAACACACACACATTCATTACAATTATACCAGCGGCCACTTAAACATATTATGGACGATCATCGGCATACCATAAGTTGATAAGATTTGATTATAAATGGAAAATCATATGAAGACTTTGAGTATTTGTACAGATAAATAAACCAAATGGAATATTTGATGATGTCGAACAACCAATTGCCTATATATCGAGGTATATCGTTATCATTATACGTAATGTGAACACAACGGATTTATGATGTATAACATCCTATACACAGTACCAAAAAATACAGAATTTTTATAAAGGGCAGGCATATTATTTAGTCTACATGTGGACCACTATACTGTTTTAAATTCTAGAAGCATTTCATGTATATTGATTGAAATCGTTGTAATAGAGATAACATTTCAAAGTGTTAAAATGGCGCCCACAAAAATGTTACATCTTAAGCTGTATTAACCTTTTGGTCCGTTGTTGATGTTTACTATTCTGAAATGGAATGGCGCGCTTTTTGGTGTGTGTAAGTCCTTGTTAAATAGCAGTACCTCTAAGCACTCCCCATCAGTGAGCAAGGACGTAAAGTCCGAAACGCGTCTGATGGCTTGCACCGCAATTGAATAAAACTTCACGAAAATATCCAAGAATGACTTGGGCTGTTTATTGGAGTCTGCGCCCCTGTCTGTGCAAGAAAGCACACTTTTCAGCAAGTTGGATTTGCATATATGTATATATATATATTTTTTTTGTGTGGGTGTTATGGTACATGTATGTGGAGTTATATATAGCCAAACTTTGCTTACCTATAGAAACTTACCTTCACAATATTTGTGTACTTGATATCGTTGATACAATATTTTGGTCCACAATATTTCTGTTTCCGATATTCTATCTAAATACCAACAGGAGGCCAGAAGAGCAGTGGCAACTGGTCTTGTGATAAACTTCACCAGGCATACGTGGAACATCAACCACTGAGTCACGCCCTCAGAGCTCAACATCCAAGGGTTGGCTGGAGGAAGCCCTTCGACATTGGCTCTGCAGCCTCAGCATCCTTGAGTATCTTCAGCATCCTATACCCTTTGCATTATAACCACTCCATTGACCTCTTCCAGTTCGTACATAAGACTTGAAACTGGATTGGAGACTGCTTAAGCCAAAAAGTAACTCTCCCCCTGGACCTGACTAGTCCCTGTGATTGGCTCCCTATCAGAGTTGGCACGTGGCATGTCCATATAGCTGTTCTCAAGTTGCTTGTTGTGGCTATCCCCAAAACAGTGATCATCGTAGATTAGAAAGATTTATTGCATTTAGTGAAAAGCAGCTATGTATTGTTTCTTTGAAAATGCATACCTCTGGAACACTCTGTTGGATTTTTTGTGGTTGAGGTGTCAATTTAAGGATAAACATATAACCTATATTTATAAATTGGTGTCTAATTTCTTTGTTTTTCACTTTATTCCTATTTAGCTATTTTAGTACTTAAAAGTTTACACTTACTGTTCTAAGCCACAACTAGTCAGGACTGAACTATGTTTTCAGAAAGGGGTTTGTGTTAGTATTACACAGTAAGGTTGCATAAGCATACAATATAATAATCCACATTTTTGTCACAGTGCCGAAAAAGAAATTGACAATCAGTTGGTTATTAAGTTACACACTCTAGTCTTATTATGACATAAATGCAATCCAAAAACACATGACGTTGAGTTGATAGCATAAAGAAATGATTCAGCAAGTCGGAAAGTCTGCCTAGTTTAGTGCCACATCAATTTCTCTGTACTGCGTGGAAGTTCCAGAGGACCTCTTAGCTTGATCAACAAATGTGCATTTACCTATTTTTACCAATAACAGTACAAAGATTGCATTGACAAATACTAAATGAATCTTCTTATCCTTTTATACTTCTTTATGAACCAACAGAAATGTACTTCCTAGGCAGGATGTAAGCACTCTATCAGTGTACAGGTTGCAGAAGTTCTGACTTTTTCAATAGAAATGGAGAAGTTTTCAAATAGAAAATGTATTTGGCTCTTGTGAGTATATATTAAATGACATTTGTATTATCTTCAGGTCCTGTTCCTGTAGTCCATTCTCTGTGGTCAAAATGACTAGACCTATCAATAAACCCATAGCATAGCATCAATTATGGATAGAAACTGACAAATCATAGATCCCCTTTAGTAAGGTATTCAGCAAATTCAGAAAGAATGACTGATGATTTAACTACTTATAACCAATGAACATATTGGAGACTTTTTCGAATTTTTGTGATGAAAGAGAACAGGTGGATTTTCCATTTGAATACTGTGAATGTAGGCCTTAATGGTCCCACTAAGTGGTTTTTCCTTTTGTATATGCATAATTCTTATTTCTGAGAATATGAGTTTTAGAGGCCAATATTGATAGCCAGCTTTATTTTGTCTCGACTACATTCCAACCTACCTATCTACATATTTCTATGACTATTGCTCTTATTTTCATGGAAATTCTGTATTGGGTTATCTGACATTATACTTTATGGCGTGTGCTCTGTGTGTTGTAAATGCATATTTCTTCTTCTTTGTAAATATTAATGTAAAGCCTGAGTGGTCGGGAGGCAAGATGGCGTCCGTGTCGGACGCGTGAGTTTGTGGCTCCTGGCGGATCCCACAGAGCGGAATTGAATGTGGTGAGAAACGAGATACTTTTGCGGAGCCAAACGCTATACGATATAGTGGGAAGAGTACGTGCTTTCTCCGGTAAAATTAAAAGTTAAAAGTTAAAACTCTTCATGATCTTGGAGCTAACGGCTATAGCTTGGCTGCGGCTTCAGACGCGCTGCACGTCTCTTCTGCAGCACCTGACTCGGCGTTTAACGCAGAACACCTGGTGGAAACCCTGCCTCCGTTTGAAGCAAGGCAGACCGGAGGAAGGCAGCGAGCGGAGACGAAGTGCTGCTTCGAGCGACTTGCAGAGCGACATGGGACCGAAAGGAATGAGAGTACGAGGGCAGGGAGCTGCCACAGAAATGCTCAATGGAGTCGAGACTGCGCCCGGTATAAGAGCGACAGCACCTGTCAATGTCGCGACCCCCCCCTCCTCCCGCAGTGAGTAAGAACAACATTGCGCAAGGAAATGCAACGGGGAGGGAGGGGGAGGTCAGCGTCCGTAAGAAGATCCCAGAAATGTTCACTGGTCTTAAAAGTAAAGAAGCTGATAAACTGAATTTGAAACAAATGAAACCAGCTGGTGAAACGGTGGGTGAAACTGCGGGTGAGCTGAGAGCTGACAATCGTCAAGGGAACGCTTCTGAGCCCGCTTTAGAATCTGATCAAACTCTAAGTTTAACTTCCACTTCTGAAATGGGACAAATGAAAAAAGAGAAAGAGCTGAATATAAGAGCTAATTTAGACAGCACTGGGGGTGTAATAGGCTCGGCTGTACAAGAGGCTAATAATGTTTGTCTCAGCGTGAGCTCTCTTTCCAAAGCACATGTGATGCAAAATGAAGAAGTGGATAATGCAGATATAGTAACATTAGTGGCAGGAGATACAGACTCGGCGGACTTTTTTTCAATGTCAGAGCACTCCATGTCTTCTTCCGAGAGTTTGGTTGAATTATATGCTACACGTATGAGCATGGAAGATGGTGGACTAGAGGAGGAAAGTGGCCATAGCAGTCTGAATGAAAATATGGAGAGACATGGTCCAGATCCTAGCACTGTTCGCAGACTCAGACTGGATATGAGTGAAAAAGAGCAGGACGATTCAGTGAATGCTAATATGGGCCATATTAACTTGGATTTGGATACAGACGACACAGAGGATATTTCATTAGATTTGATCTATCAGACTATGATGCAGCATAGGGAAGAAAATCGTGAGCATAGTATGAAAGTACATAATTCCTGCAAGAAGTTACAAAATTCTGTGAGAAGATTGGTAAAGACTCATACTGAATTTGTGGCAAGAGCGACGGAGGCAGAAGCACGCATATCTTCTCTAGAAGATGAGATGGCAGAGCAACGAAAGACTATAGAATTACATATCGCGACCAAGGAAGATGCAAATTGGAAGCTTATAGACATTGAGAATAGATCTCAGAGGAATAATTTGAGATTTTTGCAAATTGAAGAGGGGAAAGAAGGGTCTGATGCACGAGGCTTTATAGTTTCCCTTTTGAAAGCTGCAATGCCAGAGTCAGAGAGATGGGATTGGAACCGGGAGGGGGAGAGGGCCCACAGATTTCCTTTCAGGGCCAACACCAGAGATCAAAAGCCACAAGCTATTTTAGTGGCTTTCAATAGCTTCCAAGCACAGGAGGAGATATTTTTGAAGGCTCGTCCTGACAAGAAATGTATAGGCCTTGGTTGCGAATTTTTTGTCAGACCAGATCTGTGTAAACAATCTGTAGAGTTACGATGGCAGTTTAGACAGCTCATTACGCAATTTCAAGGGAAGGGTTCGCAGGCATATTTAATGTTCCCTGCAAAACTTAAAGTTATTCACAAGGAGCGCACCAGATTCTTTATGACGGAAACTGCTGCTAAAGAATTTTTGTTGTCACTATAAATCTGGCTGGATGGATCAAAAGCTTAAGCAGATGTATTAGGTTAAGAATTTCTCACCTAAAGTGAAGGTTTTTTTCTTGTTTGTTTTGGATGATGTTAAAAAGCTCTGTTGGGGGGCGGTAGGGGGGTACGGGAAACTTTCATCACAGGACCATAAGTCCTAAAGCCTCTATGAAGAGTAGGGGGCGGGGGGGGGAAGGGTGGGTCAGAGGGAGGAGGTGTTCTTGGGGTGACAAGGGGTCACGGGGGGTGAAAAAAATGGGGAAAAAAACGGATCATGACAAATACATGGAAAAATACATGGGAAAAATACGATAAAAAGAAAAAAGGGCATTATAACTGAAAAGCACATTTTTCATCATAGAAGGATGAATATTGGACGTTATGATTATGATTTAAAGATGGCTAATTTGGGGATTATGATTATGATTTAAAATGGTGGGGAAAAGTTTAAGAATATGTACCTTGAATGTATCTGGTTTAAATAACTTAATAAAAAGACATAAAGTTGCGGCGGAGTTAAAATATATACAACCTGATGTTGTTTGTATTCAGGAAACGCATATCCCATGGTCCAAAAGGGAGGTCTTAAAAGATTTAGGATTCATGTTGGTAACTGCTTCTAAACAATCCAGTATGATACGAGGTGTGGCCATTTTAATCAAAGATAGCTCGATAACTGTTGGCCGCAAGGTGGAGGATAAAAATGGTCGTTGGGCTATTGTAGAAATTAAAACTGGGAATAGACAAGTAACATTGGTTACGGTCTATGGGGCTAATCTGGACGACCCCGAACCGCTAGTTGAAATTAATTTAGAGCTAGCTATCTTTCAACAGCCGATAGTGATCTGTGGCAATATGAATATAAATCTGACCAACAGTGCCTTAGGGGACCTGCAGGTATTATATAAGGGCCGTAAACCGAGAGTATTTAGAGCACTTGTTAATCTTTTGCAAGATCAAGGGCTTGTTGACACTTGGGGTATGCTGAGAGAGAGGGATTGTGAATTTACTTTTTATTCACATCCTCATAAAAATTAGTGAGATTAGATTATTTTTTTATACCTCGAAACCTGTTAGAAGGAACCAATATCAGAATTTATCCCAGGATATCTTCAGACCATTTCCCTATAGTGATAGATATTCATCGCTTAGGGAAAAGGATAATACAATCCAACTTTTCATATGATCGGAAGTTAGGTTTAAATGTAGAATTCATTGCACATATGCAAAACTGGATTCAAACTTTTTTTAATGAAAATCAAGGCACAGCTAATATTTCTGTAGTATGGGACACGTTCAAAGCGGGGTTTAGGGGGAATGTATTAGTTTTTCAATGTGGCAACGAAAAAAGTAAAAAAAAAGAACTTGATAATCTGTATGAACTTTTGGTTAAGGCAGAGATCCTGTTAACTAGGGAAGTTGCACAAGGTAAAAGAGGGCTGTTTGAGGTAGAAAGCGAAGTTGCTAAGGCTAGAACTAATATTTTGGGTTTTTGGGATAAGGAAATTGCCAGGAGATTTTTATCATCTAAAATGATGAGTTATGAATTTGGTGAGAGAATAGGCAAGACCCTGGCAGTAAGGTTACGAATGAAACAGACAGCTCAGAATATTAGCTCAATGAAAGACTCCCAAGGTGATTCACATTCAGATCCAGAACGGATTCTAGGAATATTCCAAAGTTTTTATGCAAATCTTTATGCTAGGGATGATAGTTTGGATTTAAATGCCCAATGGTACGATAGAATGCTGGTAGACTTGAAGATTTTAGATTCCCAAGTGGCGGAAGAATTGGACTTACCAATAACTATCGATTATCCGGAGTAGTGGCATCCCTAGTCTCAAGATATCAACATGGGTTCATCCCTAAAAGAGGCACTGTTGATCATATCAAGAAAGTCATTACGCTATTCGATCTGGCGGCTGTAAATAAACGGAAATTGGCGCTTTTTCTGCTAGACGCAGAAAAAGTGTTTGACCGAGTGTCTTGAGAATATCTTTGGACTTTAATGGCTAAAATGGGTTTTGGACAGAAATATATCAAGGCTATAAAAACACTTTATGTTAAACCTATTGCTAAAATATCTGCATTGGGAGGACTCTCTGAACCGGTTAACATCACTAGAGGGACTCGCCAAGGTTGCCCCTGCTCCCCGTTATTGTTTACATTATATATTAACCTGTTTATTGAACAACTAAGTCGGAACCCTTTAATCCCTCCCTTTATTGTTTCCGATTTTGCCTTGTCAGTGTTCGCATATGCGGATGATATTGCAGTAGTAACAGACACACCAGAAACTGCTAGTTTGGAGATCGAAAGGATGGAGAAAGAATTTGGAATTATAACGGGGTACAAACTCAATGTATCCAAAACTCAGATTCTTTGTTCAGAAGCCATAACATGGGAGGATGAGAGGGTGGTCGGAGAGGTTATTTATTTAGGGATACGGATTAAAACAAATATGGCTGAATTAGTTGATGTAAATTGGAGCAATGTATATCAGAAAATTAAGACCTCTTTGGAGAGATGGGATCGTTTATATTTGACCATTATAGGAAGGACCAATGTTATAAAAATGAATGTCCTCCCTAAAATCCTTTATTTATTTTGTTCTATTCCCTTGGAATTCCCAAAACCCAAGCTACAGGCTCTACAATCACTTTGTGGTAAATTTATTTGGAGTCCCGGGAAACCTAGGCGGGCGATGAAGTATCTGACCTTACCCACTGAAAGGGGAGGGCTAGGTGTACCTGACTTTTTTCTTTACTATACAGTATGTTTTTTGTTAAAAATGAGAGTTTTGACAATAAGAGGATCTGTGGAGTATGCACATATTCATCCTTCTATATTTGAGATTTTGATAGGAGCACATGCGAGACAAATCTTTTTCAATGAAATTGATGGTAACTACTACAAAAGGACTTGATTTAAGGTCCTCATTAGTGCTCATAAAACATGGAAATGGCTGGCTCGCACAATTGGTATAAGAAAATTGTCGTATTATACCCCCTATTTTTCATCTAGATTATTACCTATGATATTTTCAGATGGGATAGCCAGGAATTTGCAAAAAAAGGGGGTGACTTGTTTGGGGGATTTTTTTTCGAGTGAAGGTAAATGTAAATCATTTATTGAAATGAGCGAAGAGTTTGGTTTATCTAGAAGTTATTTTTTTAAATTCTTACAAATAAGGGATTACCTTATAAAACATAAATTATGTTTAAAAAACCATCAAGTAGCAGAGGGGATCGCACGACAAGTGTAGATTGGAACTGTTTATCGAATGCTTATGGAGGAGAAATCTGATGACTTGGAGAAAATAAGGGAAAAGCGGGGGGATTTATTGGGAGATAATGAGATTGATGTGAAAAATGTGATTTTGCTTTCTAAAGAGGTTTTGATGTCAGCTAATTTAAAAGCTCAATTTTTTAAAACTTTATTTGATTTATATTACACACCATCACAAATGTTAAAATGGGGAAGAGGCTTTGATGGTAAATGTTTTCGTTGTAAAGCTGATAATGCAGATAGTTTACACATTTTCTTTTCTAGCCCGGTATTAGGAAGGTTTATACAAGACATTGAAAAATGTTTGTCTTCAGTGCTTAAGGTTTGTGTAATGATTACTCCCTCTATGATGGTGCTGGGGAAGATTCCCAATGACAATCGGTTTAATGAACTTTATCGTTTTCGTTATTTCATTTTTTTTACTATGACTGTAGCACGGCTATGTATTGCCACAGAGTGGCTTCAAGAAAAATTACCATTATTTCAACAATGGCAAGCACAATTGTATAAACTGTATAAATTAGAGTGGAGTCTTTTTTTGCTCTCTGCCTCAAGGCAGAGGAAAAAAATGGGATGGAAAATTTGGGGGACTTTTTCTGATTTTTACGAAGATTGAAAAATGTACGTCTAAATTTATTGTGTTCCTCTTTTTTCAAGGTTATACTTTTGACTTTTGTTAATCTCCTTTTTTACTATTATAGTGTATTTTATGATATATGATTTATGAATTATCTGACTGATGCATTTTGTCGTGAACCAATAAAATATATTTAAAAAAAAGTAAATATTAATGTAATTGAGTGAGCAATTTCAAAATTTGTTTAGGCTCCACCTGACTATTGATACGTTTTTCATACAGACACAATAAATTAAAAATAATATGCAAAAATATCTTAATTAGGTTTTTATGCATTCTGTGCAAATATGCTAATACGAGTATCCAAATATGGAAAGATTTATGTGACAGTTTTTGCTGCTCTCCATTTAGTACACATATGAAAGTCTGTTGTCTAATGTTGTTCTGCCTTGTTTCTGGTTAGCACATGTACCATGAAATTGAAAGCCTTTCGGGAACCTTACATTGTGTGCTGTGATAGATTTTACACTCATTAATAATGGAAGCCAGTGTTTCCTAAGTGCTTATTAAGGTACGTGTAGATGCTTAAAGGCTGTTAGAAGCTACCACTTAGTTGCTTCTACATTTTATATTCATATTATTATATATATTTTTGTCGGTTGCATCTGACTACAATGATCCCACATGCACGTTATCACAAGTTACTTCATTTTATGTAATACACATTATAAGGCTCAGTATGTTGTTTGTTCTTTCACATACTAATTTTGACAACATTGATAATATTTTATGAGTATTTATTTTTTACTAGTTCGCCTGTTTGACATTTGCTCTGACATGTCACGTTAATTTAGAGGTTTCAAGTATAGTTTGTATTGCAGTGCATAACGTGCGATAAAATTGGCATCAACTATTACTATAGTATGTTGTTTTACATTTATAATTTAGCTCTTTTCATCAATTTGGGTGATTTGTTATTGCAATGCATCAGGGATTTATGGGCTTTTGGTGACTTATTTAGTGGCATGTAGGGCCTCAGAGAAGCAATATTGTTTTTGTTTAATAAGCTTTATTCAGTAAATAACAACTACGGAAAGGTAAGTCATGTAAATTACAAATGAATTGTGAGAAAGCAAAAAGGGAAAAATAGGCAATAAGGCACAGTAGAAAACTATTTTCATTGAACCAATATCATAGAGAAGTAGATGGGGAGGGAATAAAATACTAATCTGTAACCGAAGATCAAGTAACAATATAAAGTTACTATAAAAGTAAAGATATAATTAACCCATCCAAAAAACAAATCAGTAATGAAAATGAATTCAGACTAAAAAGCAGAAACAACAACAGCCTAATGGGGTTGAAAATTTTCTGAATGATTACAAGAAACATGGATTATTGCAGTCTTCTTCAAATGATAAGTTAATGGTGACCAAAATAAATCACTATTTACAAAAGGTTTACAAGAGGAGGAAAAGGCAACATCCAATCTATAATAGTGACAAAAATTGTTCCATCAGGTCTTAACAGACAGTTTAGTTGAACATTTCCAGTGAAATTTGCTGAAAGGCTAAAGTCAACAACAAGTCAAATTAACCCTTTTCATGTGAACGTTACCTCAATTAGTCTGATAAGCTTCCTGTAAAAAGAATAATATTTCATAAGGGAGTATGCAAATTAAAAATGAGTGAGATACCAGACCACATATTCCTCCAAAAGGAGGATACAGCAGGGCAGGAGAACAAGAGGTGCATCAAATCTGCCAGGGGGAAATCACAAAACGACCAGGCTTGGTTATCAGTTTGTGTAAAGTTACTATGGAAAATGGTAGCATAAAATAATCTATGATATATAAAGAACATGGATTGAGTGATGGAGGCAGATCTAGAGATTTTCAAGGATCTAGCCGAAATCTTGTCCCAGAAATCGATGCTCCAAACACCATCAAATCCTTCTCCCAGGATAGTCCCAATTTAGATTTAGGACAATTAGGATTTAAGACATGAAGGTGTTTATAAATCAACTATGCTTTGGGCTGAACTGTCTACATTCTGAGAAGGAGATCTTCTGTAGGTTTAGGTTTTTAGAATCACTCCCATAAGGGTTGAGAATGTGTGCCAAACAAATGAGGACATTTAAATGTGTCCTGAAACTGAGGAAAAGAACAAAGAGAGATACCATCAAACATATCCTGGATCCAAACAATTCCCTTAAGTCTCCTAGATTTCCAGTAGATAGGTCTATTGTTGATAGTAATGAGACAATTGTACCAAAGAGGCGACCTTAGAAATGAGTCTCTAGATATGTTTTTTAACTGCCAATGAGGCCTGAATAATGAACATGTATGTTTAAGCAGAAGAAGAGAGGTTACATTAATGTTAGTTGTAAAGGAAAGCATTTCCTTTATTGAAAAAGGTGCAAATAAGGCTTGTTTAAATTTAACCCATAAAGGTGTAAAAGGGGAGAAGGTAATAAAAAGTTTCTGAAGAGGCAACAGGGAAATGCTGGATTTCTTATTATTCCATAAAAATTTCCAAAGAAGGGTGTCAATTTTTTTCAATAAAATGGATGAAATATGAATGGGGGTCATAGAGAAGATATATAATAAAATAGGAGTGATCATCATTTTTATAGAATCACGACGACCCCACCAAGAAAGAAAAAGAGGATTCCAGGACAAGAGAATTTTGGAAATACGATCTAGTGCTTCCTTCATTTTAATTACAACTGAATATAATATGGAATTATTAAACCAGATGCCTAAGTATTTGATTTTAGAACTACTCCAATGGAACTCAGTAGAATCGAACTGTTGTTTGTGATGAAATTTGGAGACGGGGAGGATTTCTGTCTTGTCAGAACTGATCTTGTAACCTGAAACTAGGGAAAACGTGTGATTTCTTGTAATAAAGGAGGGATAGAAATTTCAGGATCAGACATGAAGAATAAATTATTGTCTCCAAAGGCGGATAACTTTAACATTTTAATCACAATAAACAAATCCAGAGATAGAGGTATTCTGAAGATATGGGATAAAAAGGGTTAAAGTGATACAATAAAAAGAAAAGATGAAAGGGGACAAACTTGACGTATACCATGTTCCAGAGAAAAGATTTAAGAAGTGAGACCATTGACTACTGCAGAAGTTTTAGGGGCTAAATATAGCAAGGAGATAAGAGAAAAACATTTGGGACCAAAACCATGTCATTGAAGTGCTTTAAATAAAAAGGACCAATCTACCCTATCAAAAGCTTTCTCTGCAATAATAGTAACTACAGCTAAAGAGTAGGAAAGAGTTGGGGCAATATTCAAAACATTAAAGAATAACCGTTAATTATCGGTAGTTAGTCTGTCTTTCACTAAACCACGCTGCTTTATACCAATTAGATTTGGTAAAAGAGGTTCAAGATGTAAAGCAAGGAATTTGACAAAAATGGTATACTAAACATTTCCAAGGAAAATAGGGTGATCATTTTTGCACTGTTTGGGATCACAACCATCTATATAAATCAGGCATATTGTAGATTCTAAAAAGATGCCTTCTACCATACCAGAAATGCTACCGTAAATCCATCAGGGTCCAGATTTTTATCTTTTTTAAGAAGACTTGAAGATTGAGATAACTCCAGAGCCAATAGATCACATTCTAGAGATACAAAGTCAAGATCTGTATGGGAGGAGGGTAAAATGCGACTAAAATTGGTGTAAATAAGAGAGAGAGGTAAAGGGGGCTCCAGAGTATATAGAGTGTTATAAAATGTCATTAATTCATCTAAAATGTCCTGATTCTTGAAAAGAAGTTTTCCATCTGTTAAATGAAGGGATTCTAATAACACCAGCTCCTTCCGAAATTTAAGGTAATTAGCCAAACATTTACCAATTTTATTTCATCCACCATAATAATGAGCACTAGTACGTAAAAGAATAGATGAGGCATTTTCCATAGTTATTTTGTTAAAATCGAGTTTCGCACGAACGAGCTCCTGTAAGGTCGAGTCGGATGTAGAGGTGTAAAATTGGTGTTCCAGTCGTTTGATAGTAGAATTTTATGTTGAGTAAGTGAGTATTTCTTTTTTCTGGATCAACGTCTATGATAAAGCCACGGGCAGTAGCCTGAAATGGATCCCACATTAATGAAGGAGAAGCATCTGGGTCTGTATTTAAGGAAAATATTTCTTCGGAAAAGGCAAAGGCAATAAAAGAGGACAAAAAGTTGGATCTTGCAGAAGGGAGTTGTTGAACTTCCATCTAGAAGACCCAGGATGTGAATGGAGAAAATTGAAATCAGCCACAACTGGGGCATGATCAGAGATGACAATAGGTTCAATTGAAGAAGAAATGAGGGTCTGAGTCAAGGATTTAGAAAGAAAAATGTTATCTAATTGGGTCAGGAAGTCATGTGGAGGATGGAAAAAAGAAAATATTGTTGCAGCTAGATTACAGAGTCTCCAAGTATCTACAAGATGTGTCTAAGAAATTGTACTTTGGAATTTTTTATGGGTCTTGTGAGGAATAAAATTGGTGGTCAACAAAGGGGTTGATAACTTGATTACTATCACCTCTGAGGATAAAAAAAAATCATCATTATATTGAATACACTTTCTAGTAATATTAGGCCAGAAAGAACATTCTGGCTGATTTGGACCATAAAATGTAAATACTATTAAAGAATATTATTAATAAGCAATTTAACTAACAGCCATCTACCCTCCAAATCTTTTCTTGAGAAATAACAGAACATTTCAACTTTGTATGACGCAAATTAATCACCCCTTTTTTTTGTGGTCGAAGGAGACACTAGGAGTAAACCAACCAAATTCCATTTATGTTTCGAAGCCTCTGTCTCCATAAAATGGATTTTTTGCAAAAAAACTAAGGGCCCCATTATGATTGCGGGCAGATCGCCACCGCAAGTATGGTGGTGGCGATCCACACGCAGAAAACCTCCGCCCGCACTGTAATCTTCCCCCACCAGATTACCATGGTGGAGGGGAACCCAGTGGACAGATAGACTGTCTGCCGGTTTTCCGCCCGGTCGGAAAGTCGACCGGATAGAAAAGCTGCTAACATGGTGGCGGTGTCTCCCAGACACCCCCATCCATATTAACATAATGGCAGGGAAATGCCTTTCACGGAAAGGCAGGTGGAAATCACTTGCGGGGCTCGTTGCGAGCCCCCAGGGATTTTGGGGGTGGAGGGTGCACATGGGGGGGGTCCCTATGATACCCCCCTGCATTTCAAAATACAAAGTGCCAGGCATCGCGTGGTTCCTGTCACTTTGTGCATTGAAATGCAGGATGTGCATTTTTGGCATTGCGGCGGGCGGTGGTTTCAGCACCGCCCGCCGCAATGCTAAAAATGCGGGATGCGCCCGCCAGTGTGGCGGGAGCATTCTAATGGTCCCCACGGGACCTCCGCCCTTATGGCGGGCAGTCCCGTTTCACGTCGGGATGCCACCTGCCATCCTAATGTGCCCCTAAGAGAGGATTATATGAGGCTTAGGGTAATAAAACTCTTCACATTTCAAGATACAACTGTGGCTATAAAGATACTGAATAAGGTAAAAACGGCACAATCATCAGTGATGAAATGAGAGGAATCAAGTAGTATTTTTTTATTTTTTTATTTATTCAGTGTTTTGTATAGTGCAAACATGACCCAATTTGGGTTTAAGAGCACTTCACAACTCTATAGCATTGTAATTCTGACATTTAGAATGATTTATTTAAACAAAATTGCCAAGCATCTCTATTCACTTTTACGTGGGAACATTTGTACTTTAAATAATACCAGAAAGACAAAAGATTACTAGTCCTCAAATTAAAATACAATCGTACGTTCCCTAAGTATTATCATATGAAATATTTAAATATACCTCTTCTAAAAGGATATCTCAATACGTATATGAGTAGTGTACTGTGCACAGCAAACATACTAGTTATACAATATAGAGCTAAATCCATGAGTCCAAACTAGGATGAGTGATCAGAAAATTTCACTTCTATAAATTAGTGGGTCAATCATCTTGCAATTATGAAGTTTTCTGAAGAGAGGAGGGAATAAAAAATTGAAAGATTGTCTGTTAGACTACATTTAGAACAGTGATGTGTTCGGTCCGTTGTTGATAATGGGAGGAACTTGCTCATTAGGAAGGTCTTTGCTTCATTTTTTAATACTGAAATGGTTGGGATTCTTCTAATGTTCGGGGCAAGCAAATTCCATATTCTTGGTGCAGCTCCTTAGAATGCTCTATCATACCTTCTCTTCTTACAGAAGAATGAGGGTTTCATGAAAAGATCTCCAGAGCCCAGACTGAATCTGCTTCCTCCAGATATCGTAATTCTCTGGGCTAGATACACTGGGGTTTTGTAGTGTATCTTTAGTTGTATTTTTGCTTCGTAGAGCAGCCCATTGTGCGCTTTCAGAAATGAAGAGATGTGGTTACATTTTCTAGATCCTATTAAGACAAGTATTCAGCGGGGCTGTTGAGGTCCTTGGTAGTCCAGATAAAGTTGTACATCTGTAATCAATCCTCATGATGACTAATGCCTGTGAACAATAAGTGAAGAAAAATTGCATAGGATGAGAAATACAATAAGATCAGTAAGAGAAGAGTTAGAGAAGAGGAATAGTAAAGAAGGAAAGCGAATGAACATAGAAAAGGAGACAGTACATGTTAAACCTAGAGTGACCCCTGTAGTACGTACCTTCAAAGGGAGGCAAGCAAACAACAAGGACTGGTGACAGACAGTAAAGATAGCAAATCCAACAGAGGGAGACATACCACAGAGGGAAAACAAAAAAGGAACATGGGATTAATATATGAATGATCTGCAATGATGGTAAAAAAACAAAGAAAGAAGAAGAACATAAATATGATTGAATACAGCTACAACCATAAATAAATAACCTGTAAAGGACGCAAAAAAAGAAGATTATAGTGGAATTATCATGAAATTCTCAAATTGTCAGAGACTGTCGTATAAGAGTCAAATTATAGAAGAAGGGCCAGCTGTGTCCATGGAGGACGTAAAGTGTGAATGAAAACATTTTAGAATATCTACAGGGTCCTTAAAAGAAGAGGTGTGGTTCTGAAAAGTCACTTTAACCCGTTGGCTGCTTCCGCGATTTCGCGGCAGTGTGGCCGTTTTAAAAAACGGGCGGGGCCAAGTCGGCCATTGGCCATTGGCTGACGGCAGCACCAGCACCAGCGAGGTAGTGCTGCATGGAAGGGGTTAAATAGGCATGGTTGGACTAAACCATAGCATGCACCAAAGGTTTGTAGAGCTGGTCTGAGCTCAAGGAACTCCTTCCACCCTTTAGCAATAGCTGGAGAAACATCTTGAGATAAGAAGAATTTAGATCCAGACCAAATACATTTTTTAAGCTTGGCTGTATTTAAAACTTGAAAAAGGTCAGTACATTTCAAAAATAGGAGGATTACACCATGAGGCACTGAAGGAGCAGATGAAGAAGGCAGGCAAGGACCCAGTCTATGGGTACGCTGGATATTCAAAGATACTGATACAGAAAGATCTAGAAGTTTTGGAAGAAAATAGGTGAAGAAGGTCACTGGGTCATCTCCTTCAAAACCCTCCGGGAGACCATATAGGCAAAGGTTATTTCGCCTATTTCTGTTTTCAAGGTCCTCAGCAGATTTCTTCAAAAGTGCAACACCCTTCTCCAGAGACAAAATCTTTGTAGAGACATCTTGAAGATCACTGACATGCTGTTCCACTGCAGATATTTTGGAATCGAATAAGGACCACTTTGTATCCAGAACTTGAAGATGTGTATTTTTGTCCTCAAAAAATGGTCTCAGAGCACGTATTTAATCCCAGGCAATGTCCCACGATACAGGTAAAGTAGGTTTCGGTGGAGAAGGAGGGACTTGATTGAGTCTTTTTTTAACTGAGGAGGGTGAATACAAATTAGATGATACAATAGAAATTGATACTCTCTTTGAAGCATCAAATTGAGCCATACCGACAGAATTATACAACTCACCCAAAGGGGGCTTAAGATTGAATGTGCTCTTTTCCTGATAGAGAGTCATTGTGCGCTTTAATTATAGGGATGCATTATAATCACAAGTAGTTTGCACTTGCATATATTTTCTTGTTGTGTTAACATTTATTAGAATGTGTAATGTAATAATGTATAAAGTGACGTGATAGAGACATTTTGTGTAACATAAAGAAAGTAATTTTGCAATTGTGAAGTCTTAATTTTACATATAACTAATGAGAAACTATTTAGTTGTCATGTAACGCACTGATTTAAACATGCACAGTAAAAATGTTATGTATACACATGATAAATGAAGTTTCATATTGATTCTAATGTTAGCCGATTTTGTAGGCCTCATGTGTATTTTTCCCTGGCTCTCTAAATTGGTTTGTTCCTAATGTTCTTGTGCATGTAAAATCTTTTTTCTCACAATTTTGTTGCAGGTGGGGAAATGAATCTTTCCTAGTGAGAATAATGCTTGTTTTCTTTTTGGAGCTAGGCTTAGGGCAGGAGAGGATACATTTAAACAAGCAGTGCCAATAAAGTAAGACTGTGTTCTTTTTCACTGGAGAAGACCTGGGAATCAAGGTCAATGATCCAGAGGCTGGGAGCATCGAAACCTCATGGAAAGTTACCTACAAGGAGGTGTCTAGCTGGATGGGATGAACGCGTGATGTGATGATGGGTGTGTCCTTGGATTTTGGTGTTGGAGTTAGGGACAGTGCCCCAGGGAATTGGGTTAGAAGAGGAGATCTGATCGGAAGAGAAGAAGGAGTTTCTTAGAAAGAGCTCTGTAGCTTTATGCTACTTGACCTATTCACCATGAGTGCACTTGTTAGGAAGTCTTCACAAGATGACACCTTTTTTTTAACTTGCCTGGGAAATACTAAGTAGGGATGTCACGTTAGTGGTAGTGTAGGGACAGACTAATGCTTCTTACTTATGAACCTCCAATGAAGAAAACATCTTGAGGTGCTTGTATGTCCAATTGTTCTTGGCCACATAATTAACTAACTAAACCTAGAACTAGGAGTCAATGATTCTTTTGAGTCATGGTTTATTGGAATTGTAAAATCTGTTTGGACAAGATTGTTCTCCCCTCTGCACTTTTAAGCAGGAACCAACAATTTATCAACCAGGGGTTCCAGAGTAAATCTAGGAAGTGGAACCCGGCCCCATCAGGGTGCTAAGGAAGGAGAGCCTGATATAGGCAAACCAACAGTAAGCCTTTTTCATTTGAGTGTAATAGATGTTTAGTTTTGCCCATGTATTTACGAAAATGCATTTAAACTTACATAAGTAGAGAAATCCAATACCATCTCCTTTTTATAAAAATGAAAATGGAAGTGAAAAGTCCAGTGACGTAGATCTTAAAAATATAGCTGGAGGAATCCAAGATAAACCGAGAGAAAATCCCAGTAACCAATTGGAATAAGGAGGTAAAACTGTACCTTAATAAGAATCCAGCACTGAGAGAAAAACCTCCAGTCAGGGGTAAAAACAAAATGGCGTCCGGAAGGTAGCAGTCTTTGTCCCTCAAACATTTTATTGAAGTAGAAGGAGAAAGGAGAAAATGAAGGACAGCCTCCTAGTCTGGGGAAGTTCCGCTAATAATATATATCCCTATTATGTCTGAACAGCGGCTCTGAAACTGCCGAAATTGAGAGTGTCTCCTCTGACGTAGTGTGGAGCTCTGAGCTCAGGTGGCCATTTTGGAATTCCAGAGTAGCAACATTTTGATAGTATTATTTTAATAAAATAAGCACTTTCAAGAGGGGGTGTAAATATATATTATAATCTATATTTAGGTTGTTCATACTTTCTTTGAATGCAATTTAAACATACTTAGAGATAAGAGAGAGATTTCTACTACACAGTGGTACTGATGGCCATTATTGCTGGAGTGTTGGTTACTATTCCTTAAATAATTAGGTTCAATGTCCTATCTGTGCCCAATTTCTCCTCACTTGTTTAAGAATATTCAGTTATTTAAGCTTCCTTTATTATTGTGTGTGTAAAGCTTCACCCCATTGTTCATTTTAATAGTTTGAATTGTCTTTGTCCATTATTAGTAGTTGTATACCACACAACAATGGAGGGGGTTTAACCTGGAATTACTACACTGTCAGTTATTATTTTGTTTTCCAATATTTTGTATTCTGGGTCACTGTGACTCGGTTTAATTTTTTTAATCTAGTTTGCAAGCCATGCTGCAGGCATTCTTGCACCATGGTGCAAGGGTGCCCGTGTTGGCATTAGGCAACCAAAAAGAAACCAGTGCAGGGGAAAATGTAGGAATGCGTTGTATTGACTTAATTACGCCTCATTCCTGCACTGCATGGTGTGACTTGGCAATAAACATGGCCCTTGTTTCTACTTCCTCTTTCATATCTAATTCTTGTCTTCGCTTTTCTCTCAACTACTTCCTTCTGCTCTCTCTGAATTCCTTATTTCTACAAATATCTTTTTTTCCTCCCAATCTACGCTTGCTCATTTCTCACATTTGTCCATGTCTCCTTTGCATTTTCTCTCTATTTTCATATCCCTGATAACTTTTCACTTTCTATTTTATCTACTTTTTCTCTCTTCTCCTGTATCCTTTCCTCCCTTACATTTCTCCCTTATTACCTCCTCCCTTTTTCTTCATCCATCATTCTTTCTCACAGTGGTGGATGGTGGATTTCCAATGTGGGAGAGTTAAATGTTTCCACCCATGTTGCAACAAGCAAGCCTGATTGCAAGAGGGGTTGCGAGGGAAAGTCTCTAACCTGGGTGCCAATTGTGTATTTAAAGGAATAGATTTCAAGTGAATGTATTACAATTCTTTCTTTTAAAAAGGGCAAAAGTAGTACTCTTCTGCACTCACTTTGCTGTACACATAGACCCAAGACTCCCCCTGCACTCAATCAGGTGCATCGCTCACTATGCTCTCACCTTGCAATTACAAAGACACACCACTCACATTGACACCACTCGCCCTGCACTCACGCTGCAACACTGCTATACCTAAACTTACAAAGACACACTGCTTACTCTGGTCTCTCACAGACCCAACAATCACCCTGCCCTTTACAGGTGCACTGCATGGCCTGAACTCATACAAGTGCACTGCTTACCTTACATTTACACACGCCTAATGCATTCACACAGGTAGATGCTCATCCTGCATTCGCAAATACACCGCTCACTCTGCACTCACACAGACCCATCGTTCTCCCTGCATGCACACAGGCAGAGATCAGGTTGCAGCAGCAACTATAGCCAGGAAAGCAGCATGTTCCATCGGGTGAGAGAGGGAAGGCACTTTCCTGTTACAGTTTTTCAGGGAATCATCATGTAGGGAGGATAACAGTGCAGTCGGAGGCAGGCACTTTGTCTCATGACTCCTGTAATGTCGCGATAGTTATTGGCGTGACTACGTCGTGACATAGGACATGCATTGGCCAAGTTAATAAAAGAGCAGGAGCACGTCCACGTCGGCCTGTTGGCGACGGAGATAGCTACTTGCAGTTACACCTCACCCCAGGCTCCTGTGAATATTAATGTGATAGGCCCACAGCCCCTGACCGTCACGTCCACTCACTAGTGTCTGCACTGCCCCAGTGTACGACACAACACTGGCAATGAGGGTGAGCGTACCTTCGTGTGGTGGTGGCCGCGAGCGTGCTATGCAGCTCGTGGTGCTCATGCCCTCGGCGTGGTGCCTCCTGCTCTGGGAGCGTGACATCCCCTGTACGACGGCCCGGTGTGGCCCCGAGGTGAGGCCGCTGCAAGCGGGAGACGATGGTCGCAAGCGGGACTCCCGTGCCTGCCCCAGAAGATGCTCCTGTGCCCCGAGTGGCGCCTGGCCTGTCTGCACGTCTCGCCTCTCCTCGCCCGGCTGCGTGTTGCCCAGAGTGCAGGTGGGACGACGCACGTGGAGACAGCATCTGCCTCCGCGCACCCGGCGGCGCTTGCGGTGCAGGCCTGGATCGGGCTACGAATTGGCCCCGCCCGCTGCCGGCCTGCCAATCCTCACGCATTGGGAGGAGAGCCCAGGAGCCACGTGGGGGGAGAGCGGCAGCGCACGGTGCTCTGCCCGAAAGCGGATGCAGCAGGCCACGCACGACAGCAGCACCCAGGGAAGGCGACACTGAGGGGACGAACCCCAACACCAGTACAGAGCACCATAAGATAGCAGGTCCCCGTTCAGAGTGACCATTGCCCCACAAGGACAATTAACACCTGGGGCATTGTGTGATACAGCGCTCGCTCAGGGCACTATCAGCTACTACGCTGCAGGCGCATCATCCATTCTAAGACAGGAAGTCAGCCTCCCTGGCAGCACGCCCGACCGACGGCACAAGGTGCGAATACTCAAAACATGTTGCATATTCTCCCCATTGAGCCCTTCATAGTCGAAGGATCCCCATCATCCCTGGCGCCCAAATTGAAGGACTGGGTCGACCGCTTAAAGATCTTCTTTGAAGACACTAAAGTGCGCAAAGAACAGAAGAGAGCAATGCTGCTCCACTTTGGAGGAAAGGACATTCACAATATTGCCAGAAAGCTTGTGGAAGCGACGCCAAAGAATCAACACACCCTAATAAGTGCCCTAAATGCTCACTTCGAGCCCATGGCCAACCAGGACTATGAGAAATTCATCTTTCGTCAGGCCCGGCAACTTCCGGATAAATCCCTGGACACATACCATGCCCAGTTAAAAAATTTGGCCGCAACATACGGGTTCCAGGATGAAACGGAAGAGATAAGAGGGCAAATCATTCAAGGATGTGCCTCTGCCAAGCTCAGGGAACGAATTCTTGAAGAGTCGGGGAAACCGCTAGCAGAGGTTCTGACTCTTGGACGCACCAAAGAGCTATCCAAAGCTCGTGCGGCTCACATGAAGGCAGCCCTCCAAGTACCAGTGAAAACCGAACCGGTCAACGCAATCACCACCAAACCAGCATCGAGAGGAAACAGGAGAGGCCCACATGGTACCGTGGTGGCGGCGCCTGCCACCACCTGTGGATACTGTGGCGGAACACCTCATCTGCCCGCGGACTGTCCCGCAAAAGGAAAGAGATGCTCTGGTTGTGGGCGATTCAATCACCTTGAAAAAGTGTGCAGAGCCAAGAAATTTCGCAAGCCGCGACCAAGGGTCAATACAGTGAGAGAGGATGATAAATCGCCAGGTGATATGGACGATGATGAGGAGGAAGAGCGGGTAGTGCACAAGGTGCACATGATTGGGACCGCGACTCGCAAAGCACGGCACCTGCCCCAATGCCATCTTCGAGTGGGGGAACAAGAGATCACTGCGGTGGTCGACACTGGAGCTACTATCAACATCATGGCAGCTGCCCTCCATCGCACCTTACGACCCACACCTCCGCTTCAGCCCTCCGCAATTGTGGTGTTCGCATATGGACAGGACACTCCGCTGCAGATCCTAGGGCGATTCAAAACGGCTGTGACGCATGGAAACCAGAAAGTCCACACCAACGTCTACGTTACAGAGGAACGGTCAAGGCATGCTCTTAGGATGCCATGCTGCCGAGGACCTGGGGATTGTATCCTTCTCTTTCAGCGTGCATCAAGAATCCATACAACATCTCCTAGAAGAGTTCGCAGAAGTATTTGAAGGAATCGGCAGATTCAAAGGGAAGGAAGTGCACCTGCACGTGGACCCCACTGTCCAACCGGTGGCTCTGCAGCTTCGAAGAATTGTCTTCCATCTGAGACCACAAGTGGAACAAGAACTGAAGAAACTAGAGGCTGCTGGTATCATTGAAAAGGTGACGGGACCCACCCCATGCGTCTCACCCATCGTGGTCACTCAGGAGCCCAAGCAGCCAGGGGCTGTACGCATCTGCGTTGACATGCGCCTCCCGAATACTGCCATAAAGCGCGAGAGACACATCACCCCGACCATCGACGACCTCATCGGAGAGATGGCGGGAGCTTGCTGGTTCTCTAAGCTTGACTTGCGATCCGGATACATCAACTGGTTCTCGACGAGGCGTCACGCAACATAACTACCTTTTCCACCCATGTGGGAATGAGACGCTACACCCGGCTAAGTTTCGGAGTATCCAGCACTGCCGAAGTGTTTCAACATGTTATACAAGAGCTGATTGCTGATATTCCCGGAGTCATTAACGTCAGTGATGACATAATGGCCCATGCCAAGTCCTTACCCGAACACAATGTCCGTCTCACCCAAGTACTCCGAAGACTACGCGAAGCTGGTCTGACGCTCCATCGGGAGAAATGTGAATTTCTGAAAACCAAACTGCAATTCTTTGGATATACCATTTCCACTGAAGGTGTCAACTCGGATCCCGACAAAGTGTGTGACATCAAGAGCGCCGTTGCCCCAGCCAGTGTGACCGAGGTCCGAAGCTTTCTGGGTATGGTCAACTACTGCAGTAGATTCATCAAGGACTTGACATCGCTCACGGAGCCGCTCCGAGAACTGACTATGGACTCCGTCCCGTGGGAATGGGGCCCTCTTCAGGAACAAGCCTTCAAGAACAACAAAAATGCCCTCTCTGAAGTGACCACCCTAGTGTGCTTTGATCCGGAGAAGATGACACAAATCGCGGTGGATGTGGGCCCGGTGGGTCTGGGCGCTGTCCTGCTACAGAAACGACGACTAGAGGAAGACTGGGCACCAGTGGTGTTTGCGAGCCGGTATCTAACGGTGACTGAGCAAAGGTACTCTCAGATAGAGAAAGAGGCCATCGCCATTCACTGGGGGTGTCGTCACTTTCACCTCTATGTGTATGGCAAACCGTTCACCGTCACGACAGATCGCAAGCCATTGGTGGCCCTCTTTGCGGGAACATTTACTCAGCCTCCGCCGAGGATTGAAAAGTGGATGCTCCAGTTACAGGACTACAACTGCCGTGTGGAGTATCAGCCAGGGTCCTGTAACCCGGCGGACTATTTATCCAGACACCCTCGTGAAGCCACTGACAAGGAGAAGGAGGACGCCGCGGACACGGAGGAATACGTTCAGTACATCACTGCCAGGTCCTGTCCCATCCCCCTATCCATGCAGAGCTTAGTAGAAGCCACGGCACAGGATGAGTGTCTCCAGCGGGCCAGAAGCATTCTGCGGCAAGGTAATTGGCACAAAGCCAAGGAAGAGTGGAAGATCTTGACCCTTCCTGCTCAAAGGGTAATGGAAAGCCTGCATCATGTGAAGGACGAACTCACTGAAGACCCGACAGGCAGCTTGCTACCAGGACACCGTCTAGTCATACCCACTGCGCTCACCACCAGATGTGTACAACTTGCCCATGTTGGCCATCAGGGCATAGTCAAGACTAAGTCACGTCTTCATTTTAGGTGTGGTTTCCGCTCATGGATGAACTGGAAGAGAGCATGGTTCGGTCTTGTTCAGCCTGTCAAGTCACCGGAGACTTATCTCGCCCTGCCCCGATCATGACGGAACCTCGTCCGCAGTCTCCCTGGTCCTGCGTGAGCATGGATTTTGGCAGTCTTCCAGATGGCAGGCACACATTGGTGACAGTAGATGACTATTCCAAATACCCGGAAGTAGAAATTGTCGAGACCCTCAGTGCCAGTGAGGTAATACCCAAAATAGAGAAAATAATGGCCACTCATGGCTTGATACAGGAACTACAGACTGATAATGGGCCACCGTTCCACGGACAAGAGCTGTCGGAATACCGCAACAGTCTTGGAATACAACATCGAATCACGCCCCGTTGGCCTCAAGCTAACGGTGAGGCTGAACGCTTCATGAGGACTCTCAACAAAGTCATACGAATTGCCCATGACAAAGGCCAATCCATTGATTTTGCCATCTTCACCTTCCTGCGTGGCTATCGGCAGACCCAGAACACAACTACTGGGGTGGCCCCTGACCACCTACTGATGGGTCGGGTTGTCAAGGACACTATCCCTCATCATCCTCAGTGGCAACCAGAGAAGCCCGATGACTGCCGGATTGACACGAGGCGGAAGAAGACCCATGCTCGCGAGCCCGATCAAGGAAGGTGACTTAGTCCTGTTGAAGAATCGATGCCAAGGGGGAAAATTCCAACTCCCTTATGAAAGGTTGCCCTGGACCATGGTAAGCGTTAAGGGAACCCGAGTTGTTGCGACCAGGGAAAGAGAGACTGTAACTCGAAACATCTCCCACTTCAAACAATTTCTTGACACGACAGCAGATACTGGTGTGACTTCCAGTTTGCCTGCTGCAACTCCCGTTACCCCCCCCTGTTTTGGGTGACCCCAGTGAGGACATGGAGTGGAGTGATGTTGGGGTTGGTGGAGCTGGGGCGGAGTTGAGCCCTGACGTCCCCGGTGCACCTGACTCTGTACTATCTGAAGAAACTCCCAAAGCGGCTGATCCCTTGCTGTCTGGTCGAGGTCTCTCCCAGTACAGTTTGCGGAGAAATCCTGCACCCTCATCACGACTGCGAGGCTATATAATGAAAGTCTGTTTCTTATTGATCATTTTGTTAACTGGATGCCCCTACTACAGGGGCGAGAAAGAATCTCCTCTGGGACAATCAGAAGCTTTGATAATTGGTATAGTAAATCCATAATTGCTATGTTGTTTAAAACCTTGTTGGGGAGGAATGTAATGTCGCGATAGTTAATGGCGTGACTACGTCGTGACGTAGGACACGCATTGGCCAAGTTAATAAAAGAGCAGGAGCACGTCCACGTCAGCCTGTTGGTGACGGAGATAGCTCCTTGCAGTTACACCCCACCCCAGGCTCCTGTGATTATTAATGTGATAGGCCCACAGCCCCTGACCGTCACATCCACTCACTAGCGTCTGCACTGCCCCAGTGTACGACACAACAACTCCCGTGGTACTGGTGGAGGAAGAGGGCAGGCAGGCTGGAACGGTAAGGCCCCAGCTACTCCCCAGGACTGGTCAACCACCATACTCAAGTCCCGAGGGTGGTACCAGAATAGAATGTGCTGCTGCTGAATGTCACTCCCCTGAGACCTCTCGTTTCCCACTAATCCAGTGTCTAGAGTTCAGTCAGATGTCCACTCTTAAGACGGGTAATGTCTGCTGCAGGAGAGTAGGCATTGGCTGTGGGTACCAATGGCACTACCACGGAGGGGAACTGATGATTAGAAATGTGTAAAACACTAATACAAACACTGACAACGAAATACCTATCAACGTCGCACACTTGTAAGTGGCAACTGATGAATGTTGGATGAACTTGCCTAAGATGCTTTTAAACTGGATGGAGATAAACCCTACCACTTTCTGCGTGGATCTGTAAGAAATAATATACACTGGAGTACCTGACCATTTACAAACACACGGCTCGAAAGCAGTAACCACACTCAATAATCATGGGAAGTGTATAGCATAAACAAGAGCACCAAAAGTAAGAATCGCTGCAAACATTGATATTGATTCTTCGTCGTAGCCAGACGCCTGGGCCCTGGCCTCACATAGGTTTGTCACTTATTAATGTATTTTAGAGCTGCCTTAATACCCTCCTGACTGATAAATAAAAGTAAACAAAACCAGAAAGGTGACGATAAAATTGAAAACAGGTGCTTTTATTTCGGCATGACCAATATTTTAATGTCCAGGCCGGTACCAAAATGTGTACAAATTAATTACATAAAGATGGTGTTTTATTCCTCTTAATAAGGATATAGATGAGAATATAAGGTTGCTCTTTAAAATGTGTTCTAAAGATACCTTAATGACCACTGGCTTCTAAGTGTCTTGGTCCATTTACTCAACTTCAGTATAACCTTCATTCTTATTTGTCTTTTTTTCTTTTCTCCACCCTGACTTTTCTATTGCATCCTTAGTTGGTCACGTGTCCATCTCAACTTCTGACCTCATTATACATTTGCTGTTGTCGCCATCATATATTCTTTTTATCCTGCTTTTGTTTACCTTGCTCCAAATGTTTCCCTCTCTCACCTCCCGTGTAGTCTTTAATATTCTACTGTTCTTTTCCATTTTTTTCTGTTTTCGGATGTCTTTCTCACGAAAATACCTGTGTGTATAGCTTCTTAAAGCTTGTCTGCAACTCTGTTCTCCACTTTTCCTGTGATTTGCAGTGTTTCCTTAGCGCCCTAGGGAGTGTCAACAAGAGAGCCAGGCCCCGGGAACGCACTTGCAAAACACAATCTGAGCTGCACAAACAGACTGCAACAGGTGCCGTGCTCACCTCTGGGCCATGTTACCTCTGCACTAGCTACACCACTGATAGTTAAAACCCCGCCTTGCTCCACCGTCTAGCCTTGTAAATATGTTATCCTGGACCTTAACTCTCAGTAAAACTGTGGAAACATGTGGTTAAAGTAATTTTTGCCATTTTTCTTCATGTCTCCCTGTTGCATTCTCTCTCTGTATATATTTTTTATCTTTTCTAGCCATCCCTTTTCTTTTCTCCTGCTCATTCTATTTTTTTTACCGCTCCTTTAAATTTTCTCTGGCTTCTCTGATTTCTGTCTAATTTTTTCTCTTTTACTTTCCTTCTGTTCCCGTTCTCACTCCATTCTGTTATCTTTTTCGTCCTGTCTCTCACTCTCACATTCTCTCTCTCACTCCTTTCCTTATTTAGATGTTTCAGATAAGTAATAGGAAGAAGCAATGAGTTACAAATATAGGAGAGTGTGAGGTTTTGATTTATATCAGATTATCTTGGTGTACCCTTGTTTTATGGATTACTGTTAGTTGTAATTGTAGGGCTAGAGAATGTTTTTTGTTGATGTATGACTTTCCAGATCCTCAGTACTGTTAGACTCTACATGCGAGGTTAATCTCCGATAATATTATATTGCGTAGTATGCAGCATGAGAAATTGCTAGTAGGTGGACTGATTATGCCCACCAGGTTGCAAATCAAGATCCAGATGTAGGAAGCCTAATACGGTAACGGCCGAAATTACCGAATTTCAGCCTTTACCGACCGGTATTAGGCTTTTCAGATGTAGAAGGCCACATTTCAGGATTCGGCAATTTACCGAATCGGTAATTTAAGAAATAGGTAAATTACTGAATTCTTAAAATACCGATTCTGTAAATTACCGAATCCTGAAATGTAGGGTGCACTCAAGTGAGTGCTTCTTACATTTAAGGATTCGTTATTTACCACAAACTATTAGTTGGTGGTAAATGACGAATTCTTTTTAAAAAACAATTTTTTGCTTTTTATTCAGTGCCATGTGGTAGACATACATGCCCTTAGGGCATGTATGTGTGCCCCATGTGCACCCATGCGCTATTCAGGGGTGCAACAGGGTGTCAATGTGGCACCCTGCCACCCTTGAAAGGGTTCCCCCATTACCGATTCGGTATTTACTGATTAGGTATTTACCGAATCGGTATTTACCAAATCGGTAATTCCCATTCATTCCTGTGGGCCTCCAGGCCCATAGGAATGAATGGGAATTACTGATTAGGTATTTACCGATTCGGTAAATACCGAATCGGTAAATACCGATTCTTAATTACCGAATCTTACCGATTCTGTAATTTTTACCGAAAAATTATCTACATCCCATTTACCTAATCTTAAATACCGAATCGGTAAAATTCGGTATTTAAGAATAGGTAAATTGAGATTACCTACATCTGGCCCCAAGTCCTGTAATAGAGTTTGGCAGATGGGTTACTCTGTTATAATGTGACAGAGATATAACTCTGGAAAGATGTTCTAAAACTTATCTTTGCACTTTACAATAACTATTCATGAGCCCTGGAGTATTAGCTTTGAGCAACAGTTTATTTTCAATATTGGGATTTCTTTCTTTATTGGGTGAGCTTGGAAGGGGGAGGTCTGCAAGCAGGGACCACTTTCTCTTGTTTGCTTGAGTTCAGTGGCGAGATGCATTTGGATTAATGAAGCAGTAGAGGGTCCTTGGCTTCCATCTGTAGTGAAGACCATGTGGTCTGTTTCTATTGGGTTGGTAGGGGACATTGATATTGTGAGTAAGGGCAGGTCATTTGACAATTTTAGAGAACCACTGCAGCAGATGGAAGTTAGCTCCGTAAACCAATTAACCCCTAGTATAGAGCAACAGGTAATGATGGCAGACCAATTGGATTCTATAAGCAAGTCTTTACTATACAGGAACTGCAATCCACTCATCAAATATACTCATGGTCATGATAAGCATCACTAAAACCATGCACTCAGCCAACAAACACGATTTAACATTTCCTAGTAAGATAAAGAAGCGATTTGTTGTAAATTTTATTTATCAATCTCATTAAATGTTGACGTGGACGTCCAACCTATGTTTGTGTCTAATCTCCTGTCCACTCTTTGACACTGCTCTAAATGAATCAAGGTCTATTGCTAGGATTCTACTCAGTGCTGAGAAGGCCATCAATAAGATAGGATAGCAGCGTTGAGAAATGCTTGGCATCTTGAGAAATATATTGTTGGGGTAAAAGCTCTTCATCTCATGCCACCATGTATTCATTTAATTATGTGGGTGGCCTTCTTAGATGAGAAAATTGAAAGGGATGTCTTCTTCCTCTGTATAATCTTTTGCTCTGTACACTGAAAACTTAATCCATCTATATAACATTACACAAGACATCCTACCATGCCTTTATGCTGAAAGAATGAATCAAGTAGTTTTGTTTTGTTCAATGCACACTCAAAGGTATTAATAAAGCAAAAAGAAAGGAAATAGCTCACATAAAAAAGCTGTACTCTAATTAAAGTGATTGGTCTTCAAAACTTTTTGCAATCCTCTTAAAATCTCCATATTCACCAAAGACATTGAAATATTTTCATCTGACTGAACCTCACCCGTAAGCGCTATCTAGAAAACAGTTAATCATTTAGAACTCAGGCAGGTAGATTGCAAAATAAAATTCTACTATTCTCTACTATTACAGGCCAATGTGAGGCACTGACTAGGGAAACTTACAACCTAGTATCATCCAACAGGGCAGATGAGTATGGCATTATTATTATAACATTGGAATATTGAGAGCTCAATTGAAGACAATGGATAAGCTGTAGGTTGCCTTCTGCTCAAATATTCCGTATGTTTATCTTTCTGTTTCTCCCATTTTATTTTAGAACATTAAAGCCTTAGTGGGCAGAATGTTATATAGCCTTATAGCCCTTCTGACTCGGGCTATACTGTAGTGTAGTTCCTAAATTCCCAATAGGCTCTGCGCATTGGAATAATATATTCAGCAGTGTAGACGTAGGACTGAGGTCGACTAGATCTCTACTGACTATATTAGACTTTAGGTTTGCCAGCTAGCTCAGAGGTCGCTAGAAACTTTCTCGAATAAATGAGGAGTTTAACCTCCCTGGATAGACAAGAAGGGATTAGCTTCTGACAACCCTATAACATGACAACTTTGCTCCCTCAGAATAAGAGTGTATCTCTAGAGTCGTGTGAAAACAATAGACAGCTATTTCACTCAGTCAATTGTGCGTACTTAGTTTCGTGCAGAGACAAGACAGACAGGCGTTTTCAATAAAAGGTGTAATTTATTGAGCAGTCTTCTTTCTCATGCAAGAGAAATGAATTGCCATAATTGCAATACTTAATGTAAAGTAAAGTGCGTACAGTAAAAGGAGTATTATGACATAATACTGTAAAAGCATTGATATGGTTTCTTAGCCATAAGATACTTTAAAATGGATAAAATATATACATACATATATACATTGACTAACGTACTCAACTGGTGCTTCTAAAATACGCCTACCCCAGTGTACCTGACCTAAGCCTAATACGTGGCAAGGAGTAAGTGAGTAGCAGTTTAAGTTAAGTTGGTTTTGCCAAGAATCTGACTCAAAAATTCTCTTTAAGGGTTTAGTCAGCTCTGTACCTGGGTACTAGAATGCAGGAGGTCTGGTAACTCTCTTACAGGACTCGATATCCCAGCAGCCTGCGAAGGCGGCTGAGAACACCGGAGCTGGATTTCTCGGCAGGAGAAAAGACAGCGTCAAAGAGGAGGGACAGCGTCCGTGGGCTTTCGCATCAGCTGGGCTCTCGGGCAAGTAGATAGCTGCTCGGCTCCAAAACCACCACCGTGTGTTTGCTTAAGGCAACGTTGGTATATTTATACCTGAAAGGTGCCGAGTTTGACGTAAGGTTTGGACATAAGACGTCAATAAAGATGTCACTAAGAACTGACTATTCCTTTAGCGTTCGCAGGAGTTCAATGACAAATCAAAACAAAAGCAAATGGGGATTTCCCAGGTTGCTGGAAGTTTGGTGTGTCGAAAGAACTCGTTGTGCTCTCTAGGAATCTAAGGAAGTAGCTCTGCCGTGCTTTGGACTGCAAATGCTATTTACTAAATATGGATCTGATTCTTATGCCATTATAGGGGTATTATTGATTATAGCTGTACAAGGGCATAAAATAGCAATATTGATTTAGGTTCCTAGATAAAAACACAATACCCACTCCACGATCTAATGTCCATCATTACTAAAACTAAGCAATAGTAAACATTTAAAGGTGCATGTGTATTCCAACCCACCCCAAAATACATTTTTTTGCATTTGAAATGGTGTATGCGAAATACACGAAAATGATTATTGGTACTGTACGCTTTTCAAGCAGTGTAATCATTCAGTTAAACATGCTTATATATATTAGCTGAACGATTTGCGAAAATTACACATGAAATGGCTCTTAATACAGAAAAGAAAGTCGAGACCATTCCATCACATATAAATACAGTTGCTGTAAATGTGCTACCGGCTGAGGTAATATAGTGTCTCTAGAGTTCCTAAAGATAGAAGCCTGTTCTTTAAGAATAGTTCTACTTTAAGCAGAGGACATGTGCCAGAAAAAGGTAAATATTTTGGAAGTTTGAAAAAAAATAATTTCGCTTTCAGGGGAAAAAATAGTTCCAAATGTTTTCAGTAGCTTTTGTTTATCAAAGCTGAAAGCCGAATTCAGAGTTCAGGGGAACGCTGTGTGCTCGTTGATTAAAAAGTTATTCTTTCTGTTCAGGGGAAAACATCATTTCAGACAGACTGGCAAAAAATTGGTCTACGACATCAGGTGAAAGTTCGACCAAGTTTGAAAGTGCCGCAACAGTGCAGTCGTGAGAATGATTGCTATCATCGATGTCAGGATCAGCAATGCTCACAGAAGGTCATACCTGGGTGATGCTGCTCTCATCTCGTACTTCACTGCCACCTAATTGTAGTGGTGAAGTCTCAACGAATGCCGTCATCAGAATCGGTAGCCTCTGCGGACAACACAATGCATGAGCCGTTACAGGACTTAGCAAAGTATCTGTATCCAATGGTACTGCTGATGGTAGTGTAAGACAGACGTCCAACACGCATACTTCTCCGCATAGCATACGTCAAAGCACAGGTAGGATGCAATTTTGCCATATTGGTCTGAATGAAAGAAACCAGGTCATATTCAGATCTCTTAGCCGGCTAATCCAAGGACTTTATTTATGCGGTCCCGATAGCGTATAGCTAGGATCGTTTCTTCCATCGTTGCTGGAGTCTTGTCTGCGACTTGGCTTGCCATACCGGAGCAGAAGGGTCAAAAATAAAATTCCTGCTACGAGTCCCAAAAGTAGTGGTAGGCTGCCAAGGACAGAATGGACAAAATTGGGAAAAATGCCCAGAACTGTTTCGAAGGGTGTTAACAGTCCAGAAAAAATTGTCTTAAATATATGTGGGATACCACAGGTATCAGACATATTTAGGATTTGGCTTAGCATTTCTACGAAATGCACCGGGCAATTTGTTGATAAAAGGGTATGTATCTCTGCCGTTGTCCTTGCAACCAGAAGATCATGCGTTTCTTTTGATGACGTTAAAGGCACGGTTGTCTGTAAAAGAACAGACTTCATTCTGCTTAAAGTATCAAATCAAATAGAAGAGATATTCAAAGAAGGCCAAATCGTCGCCTCCGTATCTGGAGAGCTGTTTGGATACAATACTTGCATACAGCAAGTGACCATGGAACTAACGCTTACGAGATAGGCTTTCCCTGGCACCATGCCACAACAGCTGTGGTCCATTAATAGAATATAGCTCCCGTTAGAAAGCCGTCTAAAGAATGGCTCTATTTGTGTTGCAGGTGTGCCATGCTGATGACATGAAAGGTTATTTGAAGTCCCCTCACAGGCCCCATGCAAATTAATACCTTGGCACAGAAGTATACCACTTAGTGATTGTTTACAATTGTTACCACTAAGAAATACATTCTGTTTCTTTTCACTATAACATGTGTGTGTGTAAGGCAATTTCCATGATGACTTAACGTACCCTTTACCCAACCTTACATACCGGCCCGCTGGTATATACTCTTGGCAGTATTTAAATTGGAAAGTTGTTATCGGAATTGTAATTATTCTGTGTATTATCCATTCAATGACAGGTCTTTCTGACATTGTCAATGGTAATCTCTCAAGTTTTTCAATGCTCAGAATCGTATAGTCTGCTCCTTTTTGTGCCAAGCTGATTTGTTTATCAGTAAGGGTAAAGATATAGAATAATGACTTGTGTTTATCAAACGCCATGGCACGTAGCCTGAACGCAGATTTTGCAACGTCCAGACAAGCTGTATAATGGAACGTAATTGGTACTGACCATGTTGTAACATTAGTAAGTCCTGATCTATTATATCGATAGCAGATGATACAATACTGTCCAGTGAATATATTCTGGAGGACAGAGTCATTAACCCATTGTCCACAACAGAAAGTGATTTTTCCAAATTAATACGATCAATTTCTCGTATTTGTTCTGCTGTCTCAATTTGAGTTACTTTCCAAGCTTCGTTGTATGCAGCGTATATACCGGCCGCTATGAAACGTTTTTGCCGTTGTTTGTGTTGTCCCATTATGAAATCACGCAAGTGAGCACTGTCTTTAAGTAAAGTCAAGTGTTGCTTAATTTCAGCCAGTGTGGATGTCTCTAGCCATTCAAGGCATGGTTTCCCTACACTGTATGTTGTTACTATCCCTGGATGTTGTCTCTGGGAGTATCTAGGGTCTGGTCTGGTAATTTTGAACCCCTGTATTTTGTTCAGGAATCTATCTTGACAGTTATTTGTGTCTGTTGGCCAGATCAACCACTTTTTCCAATCAGGATGTGTTATGTTTTGGTGTAAAATGTGGGATATGTCTATCTCAACATCTGTAGTGGTATTACTATCAGGTATTGGCTATGGAATAGACGGTTTGTTTAAGTCTTTAATCTTAGCTAGGCCAAGACAAGTAGTCTGTTGAATGGTGTCATTCAAAAATATTATTTGTTCTGGGATCATGCAGGCTCTAAATAATGCTTTTAAACCTTGGACCTGAACATTTTTTTGTACCCCAGATGGTTTTCGTTTCAATGTTGTTGTTCCAGAAATCAAAACCTAATGTAATCATTTTTTCATAAAATGTTTCAGAATAAATCAATTTAGTATTTGTCAACATCGTTTTTATCCCTGTTTTATTTAACAGTTTAAAATAAAACGTTTCTGCATCACTTGTGGTAAACCTTGAGAAGTATGGGAATTTCTAATAAAATGTTTTCGAACTGCTTTTAGGTGGAGTTGCACAATGTTCCCATTGATTATACTTAAAAACATTTCTAGGTTGAGCAGATTTATGTAAATAGTGATGTGCAAAGTGATGGGAGCAGTACATTTGTTCATAATTCGACGAACCCTGTAAGTAATCATGTTCTGTAAATTTTGCTCACAATACTAAATCTGACATCATATTATTTATGCTTTCAAAGTCCCAATCATCAGAGAATGTACTTGGTTTTACAAAGTCGCTTAATGAAACCTTGAACTGATGTGGATATTTCAAGAGTTCAACCAGGCCATAGATTTTGTAATCCGTTTTGTCCCAAGCTACCCCACCGGGTATTGGAATGGCTGTGACATTCACTGATGATAGTTCTCTTTTCTCGATGTGAGATGACTTGTGGGGCTTTAGGACCAAGTTGATGTTCTGACTTGCTGTGTCCATTGTACTGTATTTCCCCTCAATTAATTTTCCCAAACAAAGTACCATGATGAGCCAAAACAGGAGGAAACGTACACCTAACAAAATCCAAAATTCAATCCAGGGAGAAATCAGATAGGTTTCTTTGAGTTGGTGAAAGAGTTTAGTTACTTTATCTTTGAAAGTTTTTGTTGTTGGCGTTTCTTCAGGTTCGCTTGGATCTTCAGAAAAGTTATCGAAATTGATGAAGTAGCCAGATGCAGTTCTGTCAATTGTTGGAATTGCTTCCGAATTTTCCTTTGCTTTTTCATTTTTTCTTTCATTAGCATAGTCTGAGGCTACATCGTTGTAGACAGGAGTTTCTTGACGAACTGTTGCAATTTGGGTTTCAAGAGGCACAAGTTCCATGGCATTGTTGCAGAGTCCTTCTTTATTCACTGCAGGTTTATCAAATGTGATTAGTCTCTCAGTTTGAACCTCTTGGATTGTAGCACATTTTGGTATTCTGCTATTTCTTGGGAGTCCACTGGGCCTACTACTTATTATTGGCCACATGATTGTGATTTTACCAGGTTGATGGATACAACTCGGTTCTCCTTTTTACCAGCAAGGGGCGGTAGTACAACTTATCTTGTTCCGCTGACAGCTAAGACAGGTACTGCTTTTCTGTAAAAAGGCCGAAATTCCTTGTTCACTGCGATCTTCTCTCTGAACAGATCCCCAATCTTTGGAATCCAGACAGGCCTTGCTGGGACAGGTGGTTTTTCTTCAGTGGCTGTTGGCTGCTGTTTTAACTTTATGTTGCTCAGGGTTGTTCTTCTTTCATTTAAGTCCTGTAAAACAGCCAAACAATCTTTGATATCAAAGCATTTTCTTTCTACCACTGAAGTCTAACTATCTAAGTCCTGAATATGCATTTTAGTACCGAACAATAGTTCATACGGACTGAAACCTTTTAGAGAATTTCTTGGCAGATTATTAAGACTATGTTGGACACTTGTTAAATGTTGGACCCACCCATCACCCGAACCTAATACCCTCGCCGTTATAGATTGCTTAATGTCCCGTTTTTTTCTTTCCACAATCCCATTTCCCTCAGGATAAAAGGGACAAGAGTACCGCAATGCAATGCCCATGCTGGTCATGGCCTCCTTATAAGCTCGAGAGCTAAAAGCAGGACCCTGGTCAGAATGTAGCATGCCAATTGCGTATGTGCCGATAAAGACTCGCAAATCTTTTATAACAGTTCTGGCGTCAGAGGAGCGCTGGTGTCTGCATTTCTAAGTGAATCTAGTCTTAAAAAGAAATTAATGGGATGCTGGATTTTACGTATAGATAGCCTTATGCTAACTACAAGAATGGCCATGGCAATACTCCGGTCGGTTCGCTACTGCGATCTCTGTAGCAGTTTGGACAGCTCTTTGCAAATTTGTAATGTTGCAGGCTCATCCCAGGCCACCAGTATTCTGATTGTAATTCTTTCAGAGATTCCTTGATCTCTTGGTGCCTTAGACCCAATCCCATGTGTGCGTCCACTATTAAGAAGATTCTCCTGTTCGTGTTTGGAATTACTCTATCCCCAACTCCAGGGATTCGAGCAAAAGGAACCGAGTTTGCATCAGTTATGTATGTATAATTGAGTGGATAGTTCACGGGTACTGCTGCACAGTCGCCTTTTGAAGACGTTTTTACCGCTAGCATGGTTTCCCCATCTATGTATTTTTCTGAACGCTTTTTTGTGGCTACGGAAGCCAGTGGAGCTGCTTCCGCTGTGGCCATATTAGCCAATGAATTCCATGCAACGTGAACGCCATCACGTTGGTGACTCAGTGTATGTATCACGTGAGTCTTTCGTAGTTCTTTCTGCAAAAGAACTACCTGTTCCCAAAGCTTCTTATGCTTTATTGTGGCACCTGTGTCATCTTTGTAATCGTTTTGAACCCAGTCATTATTGTAAGATTTGATGCAGAAATGTGAAGCGCACACTATTAGTGTCGGGAATTCACAATCGGCATTTTCAAGCGCCATCTTTAAAGATCTGATTTCAGCTCGCTGAGCCGAACAGTTTCTCAGCGATTCAGTTTTTGTTATTTTTGGTCTCAATTTACCACAGCGCCAGCAACCTTTAACAATCACGCACCCCGCATTGTAGGATTTATTATCCACATCGTAATGTTGTGCAAATCTGTCCATATAGATTACACAAGAGTACTGTTGGAGAGGCAGAATTTCGATTGGCAGAGGATATTCTTCTTCATATTTTAGATCTTTCCGTTTTTTCATGTTCGGGTCAAAATAGTATTTCACATCTTCTGCAGCAAGAGAATTTTCCCACTGTATCCATTTTGGATCTAATGCCACTGTTTTTAGATTAACTGGGCTTAATAACGCCTCAAGGGCTGATTCTGGTGTATAAACAGTTATTCTCTTGCCTTGGGCTTGGGCTCTTTCTTTTGCTACAACAGTTTGAACCGCATTTACAATATTTTCTGTAAGACTGAATGTTTTTTCAGTTTGTGTGTACAAATGTGATTTGTAAGCTATTGGTACCGTTTCTCCCTCATTAGAGGTCAGGTACGTGAATCTGCATCTTCCTGGGATGACTCGGATTACAAGGTTGCGTGTGTTGTCGCGAGTTTGTAATTTTGTTTTAGCTAACATGTCTGTTTGCAATGATCTCAAAATTTCTGTGGGTTTCTGAGTCTAAATGATTGGTTTAAAAACAGATTTTATTAATTCATAGAGAGGTTTAACCCTCTCTGCATAATTTAGAATGTAAGTTCTTCCAAAATTCAGGAAACCTAGTATTGATTGTAAGTTCATCATCGTTTTTGGTGCTTGGAGTACAGCGTACTTCTCTAAGAAGTTGTCTGCCAGGCTTTCGCCTTCACTTCATAATTCATATCCTAAAAATAGGACAGTTAGATGGGCAATTCGTGACTTTTTAAAGTTGAATTTGTAACCCTCTGCCACGAACCCAAGTATTATGGTGTTCACTCATTTCAAGTGAGTATCGAGGTCATCATCTGTGATATAGATGTCATCGACATAAGATAATGCCTCATCATCATATATTTGTAGTAACTCTGTTACCCTTGCTGAGAATAATCCTGGGCTATTCTTGAATCCCTGTGGGAGTCGACAAAAATGTTTCTGTGACCCCATTATTGAGAAAGCGGTTAAATACCTGCTTTCAGGTGCAATGTTTTGACAAAAGAATCCATTAGAGATGTCTAATGTTGTTTTGTATTTTTTGCGAACAATATTATTCATTAATGCTGCACTGTGTGAGTTTTGTACTGCAAATGTCTTGCAACATGAGTTAAGGTGTCTGTAGTCCAAGACTAGACGATATGAATCGTCTGGCTTGGAGACAGGAAACAAAGGATTGTTCATTTGAGAGGTGCATGTTTCTATCCCCCCTTGGTATTGAAGCTGACCTAAGATCTCCCTGACTTGTTTTTTAGCTTGTTGCTTAATTGGGTACTGCCTTTGTGCAGTGGGTTGACATTTTAACTGGATTTTGTGAGGAGGGGAGTCCTCATCCCATCCTACATGATTTTTATATAATGCAGGGGATTAGGCTACTGCCCATTTTCTTGCATATGTGTATTTTCTATGAATTGGAATATGATTTGAGAAGGCAGGCATAATCATTTCTTCGCCATGAGGGCACTCCCTAACAAACTCTGGTGGCCAGTCTTTCTCAGCTAATAGGATGTCATAGCCTTTTGAAAGGTTATCCCAAAACAGACCTCTTACTTTCCTAGTCTTATCTCCCTCTATACACAATGTCATTTCGTATATTTTATGAGGTTTGCTAACTCTGGTATCTGCAGTTTCCACCTGAATGTATTCATTCGTGTCCACTGTCTCCAGATGATTCATCAGGATCTTGTGAGCTATTGTCACTTCTGCTGCGCTGTCTAGCATAGTTGGGCCCACTCTCCATTTTTCAGCTGTGTCCTCAGTATCTTCAGCATGTTTGATTACTTTAATACTGGCTACCTTCTTTCTTGGAAATTGTAATTTTTTACTTTGAGAACGTTCCTTGTCTTTGGACTTGACGTGCTCTTCCCTGTGTTCTGACCGTCCTCTTCTTTCCGATTTCTGCAAAGAAGTCTGAAAAGATCGAGAGGGACGTGTATCAATATCTTGATATCTATCAGGTTTTTTTAAATTATCCCTATTGTATCTTTTCTCAGAGGGCTCCCTCCGGGGAGACTTGTTTCCTTGGTCCGGAGATCTTTCTCTTCGCCGAGGAGACCTCCCTCTGGACTGGAATCTTTTTTCTTTGGGAGTGGATTGTTTATTTCCATCCCAGCTCTTTTTTGGAGTGTTTAGATTATTTTTAATAAATATCTTTTCAGGATTTTCAGTTAGTTAGGGTTTTACCAGTTACCCGCCCAAACTATCTCTTCCTAGTTCTTCATAGGATTTTTCTATGATTCTGGCAAGTTCAATTGGTTGGTCTGCAATATCTTTTTCTTTCAATTTCTGGCGGATCGCCACAGATGCTGCTTCTCCTTTTATGTTGGCTAATAATATAGCCGAGACCTGCTTGAAGTCTTTCAGTAATTTCATACCCAGAGTTAAAGCAGGTTCTGGACCGTATTCATTTTGAAAAGTTCTTAGCTGAACAGAATATAGTCAATATTCAAGTCCAATAATAGTCTCAAGGAATGTATGTATCACTGATAGACTATGGAGTATCCTGCTTTGTGTCCAAGAGGTATTCTTCAGATTAACAACACCAGGGTTTGTTGTCCAAGCATCAGTGTCATTTATTTCGGTTCGTATTCCATCAAACAAAAACACAGCCACAGCCAACACGTGTTTCGTCGGGCATTATTGTCATGCCTTACGACTTCTTCAGGGCTGCAAGCCAAGAAGATGAAAGTTCTTAATAACTATGACGTATAAGACATTAATCAATGTAAAATTGTAGTAACGGGAGAGGAAAAGTCATGTGTGAGGTCACCATAAAAATTACCATGTGACTGATGTTATACTATTTAGAAAATCACCTACATATAGAGGTGCTACCCTGGTTAATAGATAGAAACACAAGAAGAGACCCACAAGTCCCAAGATTGAAAGAAATAGTAAAGTAACATTCGCTTTACCAAAGAAAGTTATATCCTTCCTGTAGTTCAGACCTCCAATGGTATAGCCGTGAGTCACACCCTAGAACAAGAGAGGACACTCCTCATTTCCTTCTAATATTCCTCATTTAATCCACATAAATCATTATAAGTCAATATTGTCCTAATATTCCTATAGGATATCCAAAGTTGCACTCTGCAATAATGTTCCTCTTTTACCAAGGCCAATCTTATTGTACATAGAAACCACTAGTTATAAGATAGAAAAACAAAGCCCTATTATATAGTGAAATCCAAATTAGCAAAAAAGAAAAGAACAGTAAGCAGCACGTAGGCCCCGGTTAGATAGTATGATACCGTAATCAATAATGTGGCTCACCTCATTGTAAGAGGAAAGGCTTCCAAAAGTAGCGATGAAATTATAATTAGATATGAAAATCTCCAATTTCGTCAAGACGATGAGTTTGATAAATATATATTTTCTGTAGCAAGAGATAATAAAATAATGTTCCTGGTTGAGTCAATAACGTCCAAAACAGTAAAGTAAAATTATCCAAACTTAGCCATGTCAGTTACACTCACCCGTATTCTTGCTGACAGTTTCCAAGGTTTCTAAATAACCCGTTCTTGACACGAGTACGTGACGGGTTGTCTTCTATCTAAAAAGTTTAAGGAAGCGTGTGTAAGCTTCTATTACATCCACCCGATATTAAGTACAACGGACAAGTACACAACAAGACCGGGCAGCTTACCTGCATTCAACGGCGTGTGCGCCGTCAGGAAAACACAGTCAGCGACTGGCGTCCTATGTGTGCGCCATTTTATTTACAAATACCAAGTATATTGGAAATGTGACTTTAGTCACCATCTTGTAATGGCCCGTATTCACATAATTGTATAGTATATTTGTTCTCTTGATCAGAGATATATATTCTTATATCTTATAATTTTGTAAATAGTTATAATACATGATATCAGTAAAAAGGAAGTTAGTAACGTCTCTATTCGCATATCTACAGTCCTATCATTACCGTGGACGGCAGTTATCACAGTACTCAGATATAGTACGGATATCCACATGCTAAATAATATTTATAGTACGCTATATAGAAATTATGTGCATATATTCAATCCAAAAAAATATATTTTACAAAGACCAGAATTATGCCTACATCTATCTGAGCGGATATTCGAACCCTTCCAATTCACAGGAAAATGTACTCTTTACACAGCTCCAATCCCTCACGCCATTGCCGCCTTAGGGAAACCTGACTTGAAATTGTACCAAGCTTGGAGAAGAAACTTAAACCAATACAGGAAAGACTAGCCAAGCATGAGGAAGATATTAAAGCACGAAAGGAAAGAAAACTAAATCGTGATTATGCAGACTATGACAGTGGTCGCATCCTAACTTTCAGTCACAAATATGACCATCTGTACAGGCAGGATGGGATGGATATTACTATGGCAGAAAGCAGAAATGTCATGACAAGCAATGAGGAAAATCCTACCAGTGGCAGTGAATCAGACGTCTCTACCATTAATGAAATGGAACCAACAATGGGAAGAAAACAGTTGAATTTTTTAGACGAGTACCGGACCCTAAGGAGGGGGCGGTTCACGACGAGGGTAACACCAATACCCAAAACCAGAGGACAAGGGGGACGTGGAAAAGGACGCGGAAGGGGAAACGCAGAAACAGAAAATCGCGGATCAGACAACGGTGGCAAAAGAGGCAAGGGATGTGGCGACATGGGAACCAACAAAGGACGCGCCAAGAAGGGAAAATAATGGATGACAAAATGGTAAATAACACTATCATCAACTTATCCCAAAGAGAACTAAGTATGATGGAGAAAAGGACTTTATGCCTAGGATTATCGTTTTGTCCCTCTTCCCCATCCAGATACACTGACAATTGCATTGACTTGTTCAAATACACCCGGAAATTGAAACTTATAAAATGGTACAAGTTAAAAGGACATACCAAAGATATTTCTAATAATGTATCTGATATATCCAATGTTTACAGTTTTGATATCAGAGACAGTGAGACCCTGAATACTGTCATTGATTTGGGAATTAATGAGAATGAGGAGGCAACACCTATCAGTACTACACAACTCCTTTCTGAGTTGGAGATTTGCACAGACACGGCAGCCAACACTGATTTTAGAACCAAATCTCAGTTCGTGCCGATTTTACCACATGACAGCATAGACACATTTCACGAATGTGTCAACAAAAGTCTAAATGAGCTGAGACATAAAAAACTTTCTCGGAAAGCAGATCAGAATATGACATACAAACAGAGACAAGCCATCAAATCCCTTATGGAAGATGGTAATATTGTTATCCGACCAGCAGATAAAGGGGGAAATATTGTTGTCTTGGATAGGGAAATGTATATCGAAGAAGCGACCAGGCAACTTTCTGACACTCACTTTTATGAAGTAATAGAGATGGAACGGCACCATGAAAGCATTACCACGTTAGGGCATTCACTCTTTGAATGGAAAGAAAGGGGTATTTTGACATGAGAAGAATTTAAATATCTCAAATGTGATTTTCCTGTACTACCTGTCTTATATTTATTACCGAAGGTGCACAAAAACAATACTAGTCCACCAGGGAGACCTATAGTGTCCTCAAGGAGGAGTGTATCGGAGATGGTATCTAAATATATTGACTATTTCCTGAGAGAATTTGTGATGAATTTGGCCAGTTATTTAAGAGACACAAAAGATTTTTTGAAAAAGACAGAGAATCTTGAATGGGATACTGACTCTGTACTGATAACTTTGGATGTGCAGAGTTTGTACACCATAATTGACTATGATCAAGGACTCGATGCATGTGAAGAATTTCTGAAAGGAAGACATATCAGATTTAGAGAACACACTCACATGTTATTGGACATGATTAAGTATTGTTTACAGAACAACATTTTCTTATTTAATGGAGAGATGTTCAGACAAGTGAGTGGTTCGGCTATGGGCTCATGTTTTTCGCCCAGTTTTGCGAACCTATTTCTTGGGAAATGGGAGAAGGACATACGATGTGACCCAGACCTACAACTAGATTTCAAGAAGGTATCTATGTGGCTGAGGTACATAGATGACCTGTTTATGTGTGGAAGGGTACTGTAGAAGAAGCTGACACCTTCATAGAGAAACTCAATCATAATGACAGAAATATTATTTTAAGTGGCAGCAAAAGTAGGACTGACATAGAGTATCTTGATGTCAAACTCGAGATAAAAAACAGCAAGGTGCATACTTCACTCTTTCGCAAGACAACTGCGGGGAACAGCATACTACATGCCCTCAGCAGTCACCCAGATAATTTGAAATGGAGTATTCCTTTCGGGGAACTGCTGAGGGCAAAACGCAACTGCAATACTTCCCAGGCGTATGAAGAGGAAAGTGTGACTATGATGAAAAGATTCAGAGAGAGAGGCTATCCCGAGTGGGTACTCAAAAAAGCCAGGGAAAGAGCCAACAACATAGACAGAACAGAAACCCTTGATGATAAACCGGTGGAAGATGAAAAAGTGGGGAGACAACAAGACTTATTCTCACGTATAGCTCAGATGCCCAAACCATCAAGAAAATAATAACGAAAAACTGGGATGTTCTTAAAACTGACAATGTGTTGGGAGCAGATTTTCCAACTAGACCCAGTATTACATACAGACGGGGGAGAAGTATACGCGATATGCTGGTTCATAGCGACATCACGGTCTATCCGCCAACCAATATACAGGGCATTGATGGCTTCTTTCCTTGTGGGCATTGCAAGGCCTGTGCCAACAGCAAATCATGCAAGGAGGTTACTTACAATGGGATCAACAAGAAAATTGTGCCTTTTCTTACATGCAGTTCTACATTTGTTGTATATGCAATTGCAGGCACGTGCAACAAATGGTATATTGGCAGCACTACATGCATGGCCAAAAAACGTATATTGGAACATATTAGAGCTATCACCAATTTTGATCCAAAATATCCGGTGGCTCGACACTTTAGGGAACTACATTTCTCTAATGTCAAAGATTTGAGTTTCATCGTCCTGGAACAAATTACCAAAAATCCCAGGGGAGGAAATAGAGTTTTGAAACTACGCCAAAGGGAATCTAAACTCATCATTGATTTCCAAACAAAGGCCCCAGGGGGATTAAATCAGGATGAAGAATTATCAGTGCATCTTAAGATTTAAAGAAACTAGTATCAGTTGGTCAATCACCTTGACACACTGTATTTGTCCTTTTCCAAGCAATTTAGCCCATAAACTGCTCTTCAGTGTTAACAGCTAATGAATGTCATACGTTTTCATTCTTTCTTCTCTTTGTATTTTCAGTACTCAATGTTCTGATTTTTTAACATGTATATATCTTCATAGGATATAAGAATGTTAGTGTATATTTTGTAATCATGTTTTTTCATTTGATTTTTTTCAGGAATAAGAGAAGGGGCCCATTTCACCTACACTTCACGTTCACGGGATTCCTCCCCTTCTCTATTTTTTCCTGTTCACATGGGCACTGATATGCTTGGTAAACGAGAGACCGGCACATGAGGGTAACTCTGTGAATTTTTGGACTTGTATATGAACTTTTCTGGCACTGGCCAGTAATTATGAAACACCGGGGACATTGGTACTCCGTTAATGTTTGTCCTTTGTATTTGTCAATTCATTGCTTAGTCCGTATTACGAGTATTGGACTACTTGATGCGATCTATCAGATAGTTGTCCACAGTACAACGCCACACTAGAGCATGTCCCTCCTCTCTCCTTTCCTCATTGGTCCGCCCTTGGATTTACTGAGATTGTCACATGAGACGCTGGGGTGGAGTCCCGGTATTTTGATCGGGTAGATGTACAGTCATTCAGTTTCTTGGGCTGTATTACCAGTTTAAAATTGTTAATCTTAACAGTCAGACTAACTAGATGCATTATGAGTATTTTGGAGTGGGTGCCTAGTATGACATGACATCAATATTAATGTTATGTTTTTTCTGCATATATATATTTCGCAATTGACATGGTTTGCTTATATTATACAGTGAATTTTGGTTGTTGACAAACAAATATTTTGTGCATTTAACATGATATATGCTTATTATTTTGGTTTCACGAGTAACCATTGCCGAAGTCCTATGCTTATGTTTATGACGTTGTTCATGTTATTTAACCAATGAACTCCAAGCGTTATTCAAGTGATCAAGCCATTGTTTTGGTGAAACGCGTTGTGAATAAACAGCACTTTCTGGATTTGGCGACTTCTCTCTTTTTGTCCTGGGAGCGTGCATTGACTTTGTATGTTTGGTGACAATTAAAATACCGGAGCAACTCCGCCGGCGCGCACGCCACCTTTCTTGGGTCGTGGGGATCCAGAAGGAGTAACGATCGTTTGGATATATAGAACTTATGTGCATATATTCAATCCAAAAAAATATATTTTACAAAGACCAGAATTATGCCTACATCTATCTGAGCGGATATTCAAACTCTTCCAATTCAAAGGAAAATGTACTCTTTACACAGCTCCAATCCCTCACGCTATCGCCGCCTTAGAGAAACCTGACTTGAAATTGTACCATAGAAGGTTCAACTTTAATAAGTAAACCAAAGTTAATATTTATACTAAGGGGTGTCAACCCACGCTCCAGAATTGTAACCCCAAGTACACCCGGTGGTCTGAAACTGTCAAAACCATATCTTAGGTTAGTATGGAGGAAGAAAAAGTAAGTGACAGGTCTGGAAAGCAGGGTTGGGGCAAAGTCAGTAAGAGCAGTTACCATCCAGTATGCTGGTAATTCATAGTTATACAATATATTCATTCATTGTTCAAATCCATAATATACATATTAATACTTATTCTTCACATTTCACTAGAACAGAGGTTAGGACAAAATAACCACATAGCTTATATTAATCTCCTAAAAAGAATTGCAGTTCTGAATCCAAGTTTAAACCCTCCTCAACAGCTCTCAAAATCTAGTGACAATGAGGACAACACTGAATCAGGTACAATCCATGGCTTAACCCAAACTCCTTTTTTAGAGGAGGTCCGGCGTATCAGGGTGGGAAACCGAGATCCAGGGGGCAGATATGGCAACAATCAGGGAGAAAGACAAGGAGAGGGAGCAGAGGCAAAGGCAGAAGAAGCAAGACCAGGTATGAGACTACGGTCCTGGAGGAAGGGAATGTAGGTACGAAAGAAATTGAGATTGTGAACCTTTCCTGTACTACCTGTCTTATATTTATTACCGAAGGTGCACAAAAACAATACCACGAGGGAGACCTATAGTGTCCTCAAGGAGGAGTGTATCGGAGATGGTATCTAAATATATTGACTATTTCCTGAGAGAATTTGTGATGAATTTGGCCAGTTATTTAAGAGACACAAAAGATTTTTTGAAAAAGACAGAGAATCTTGAATGGGATACTGACTCTGTACTGATAACTTTGGATGTGCAGAGTTTGTACACCATAATTGACTATGATCAAGGACTCGATGCATGTGAAGAATTTCTGAAAGGAAGACATATCAGATTTAGAGAACACACTCACATGTTATTGGGCATGATTAAGTATTGTTTACAGAACAACATTTTCTTATTTAATGGAGAGATGTTCAGACAAGTGAGTGGTTCGGCTATGGGCTCATGTTTTTCGCCCAGTTTTGCGAACCTATTTCTTGGGAAATGGGAGAAGGACATACGATGTGACCCAGACCTACAACTAGATTTCAAGAAGGTATCTATGTGGCTGAGGTACATAGATGACCTGTTTATTGTGTGGAAGGGTACTGTAGAAGAAGCTGACACCTTCATAGAGAAACTCAATCATAATGACAGAAATATTATTTTAAGTGGCAGCAAAAGTAGGACTGACATAGAGTATCTTGATGTCAAACTCGAGATAAAAAACAGCAAGGTGCATACTTCACTCTTTCGCAAGACAACTGCGGGGAACAGCATACTACATGCCCTCAGCAGTCACCCAGATAATTTGAAATGGAGTATTCCTTTCGGGGAACTGCTGAGGGCAAAACGCAACTGCAATACTTCCCAGGCGTATGAAGAGGAAAGTGTGACTATGATGAAAAGATTCAGAGAGAGAGGCTATCCCGAGTGGGTACTCAAAAAAGCCAGGGAAAGAGCCAACAACATAGACAGAACAGAAACCCTTGATGATAAACCGGTGGAAGATGACAAAAGTGGGGAGACAACAAGACTTATTCTCACGTATAGCTCAGATGCCCAATCCATCAAGAAAATAATAACGAAAAACTGGGATGTTCTTAAAACTGACAATGTGTTGGGAGCAGATTTTCCAACTAGACCCAGTATTACATACAGACGGGGGAGAAGTATACGCGATATGCTGGTTCATAGCGACATCACGGTCTATCCGCCAACCAATATACAGGGCATTGATGGCTTCTTTCCTTGTGGGCATTGCAAGGCCTGTGCCAACAGCAAATCATGCAAGGAGGTTACTTACAATGGGATCAACAAGAAAATTGTGCCTTTTCTTACATGCAGTTCTACATTTGTTGTATATGCAATTGCAGGCACGTGCAACAAATGGTATATTGGCAGCACTACATGCATGGCCAAAAAACGTATATTGGAACATATTAGAGCTATGACCAATTTTGATCCAAAATATCCGGTGGCTCGACACTTTAGGGAACTACATTTCTCTAATGTCAAAGATTTGAGTTTCATCGTCCTGGAACAAATTACCAAAAATCCCAGGGGAGGAAATAGAGTTTTGAAACTACGCCAAAGGGAATCTAAACTCATCATTGATTTCCAAACAAAGGCCCCAGGGGGATTAAATCAGGATGATGAATTATCAGTGCATCTTAAGATTTAAAGAAACTAGTATCAGTTGGTCAATCACCTTGACACACTGTATTTGTCCTTTTCCAAGCAATTTAGCCCATAAACTGCTCTTCAGTGTTAACAGCTAATGAATGTCATACGTTTTCATTCTTTCTTCTCTTTGTATTTTCAGTACTCAATGTTCTGATTTTTTAACATGTATATATCTTCATAGGATATAAGAATGTTAGTGTATATTTTGTAATCATGTTTTTTCATTTGATTTTTTTCAGGAATAAGAGAAGGGGCCCATTTCACCTACACTTCACGTTCACGGGATTCCTCCCCTTCTCTATTTTTTCCTGTTCACATGGGCACTGATATGCTTGGTAAACGAGAGACCGGCACATGAGGGTAACTCTGTGAATTTTTGGACTTGTATATGAACTTTTCTGGCACTGGCCAGTAATTATGAAACACCGGGGACATTGGTACTCCGTTAATGTTTGTCCTTTGTATTTGTCAATTCATTGCTTAGTCCGTATTACGAGTATTGGACTACTTGATGCGATCTATCAGATAGTTGTCCACAGTACAAAGCCACACTAGAGCATGTCCCTCCTCTCTCCTTTCCTCATTGGTCCGCCCTTGGATTTACTGAGATTGTCACATGAGACGCTGGGGTGGAGTCCCGGTATTTTGATCGGGTAGATGTACAGTCATTCAGTTTCTTGGGCTGTATTACCAGTTTAAAATTGTTAATCTTAACAGTCAGACTAACTAGATGCATTATGAGTATTTTGGAGTGGGTGCCTAGTATGACATGACATCAATATTAATGTTATGTTTTTTCTGCATATATATATTTCGCAATTGACATGGTTTGCTTATATTATACAGTGAATTTTGGTTGTTGACAAACAAATATTTTGTGCATTTAACATGATATATGCTTATTATTTTGGTTTCACGAGTAACCATTGCCGAAGTCCTATGCTTATGTTTATGACGTTGTTCATGTTATTTAACCAATGAACTCCAAGCGTTATTCAAGTGATCAAGCCATTGTTTTGGTGAAACGCGTTGTGAATAAACAGCACTTTCTGGATTTGGCGACTTCTCTCTTTTTGTCCTGGGAGCGTGCATTGACTTTGTATGTTTGGTGACAATTAAAATACCGGAGCAACTCCGCCGGCGCGCACGCCACCTTTCTTGGGTCGTGGGGATCCAGAAGGAGTAACGATCGTTTGGATATATAGAACTTATGTGCATATATTCAATCCAAAAAAATATATTTTACAAAGACCAGAATTATGCCTACATCTATCTGAGCGGATATTCGAACTCTTCCAATTCAAAGGAAAATGTACTCTTTACACAGCTCCAATCCCTCACGCTATCGCCGCCTTAGAGAAACCTGACTTGAAATTGTACCATAGAAGGTTCAACTTTAATAAGTAAACCAAAGTTAATATTTATACTAAGGGGTGTCAACCCACGCTCCAGAATTGTAACCCCAAGTACACCCGGTGGTCTGAAACTGTCAAAACCATATCTTAGGTTAGTATGGAGGAAGAAAAAGTAAGTGACAGGTCTGGAAAGCAGGGTTGGGGCAAAGTCAGTAAGAGCAGTTACCATCCAGTATGCTGGTAATTCATAGTTATACAATATATTCATTCATTGTTCAAATCCATAATATACATATTAATACTTATTCTTCACATTTCACTAGAACAGAGGTTAGGACAAAATAACCACATAGCTTATATTAATCTCCTAAAAAGAATTGCAGTTCTGAATCCAAGTTTAAACCCTCCTCAACAGCTCTCAAAATCTAGTGACAATGAGGACAACACTGAATCAGGTACAATCCATGGCTTAACCCAAACTCCTTTTTTAGAGGAGGTCCGGCGTATCAGGGTGGGAAACCGAGATCCAGGGGGCAGATATGGCAACAATCAGGGAGAAAGACAAGGAGAGGGAGCAGAGGCAAAGGCAGAAGAAGCAAGACCAGGTATGAGACTACGGTCCTGGAGGAAGGGAATGTAGGTACGAAAGAAATTGAGATTGTGAACCTTTCATCACTTGTATTGTCACAAAATATGTTGTCAGTATTAAAGAAAGGTTTGGGATACTGCCCAACCTCAAGCATTGATTGGTTTACGACTAAGATTGATTTGTACAAGTTTTCTAGACTTTTAAAATTGAAAAAACATTTTGCTAAGCAAGATAGCATGGATATTGCAACGGGTAAACCAGTATTTAGCAATATCTCTATACAGGAATTGTATGATACCAAACTACTGTTATCATTAACTGAGAATGAAGGAGATCCAGTTACTGTGAGTTCACTACTGGGAGATTTAGAAATTAATTCTGGATATGCTTTGTCCAGTGGACCTAAAGTAAGATCTAAATGGACACCACAACTGTCTGCAGGTAATGTGGTTGATGCCTTTTACAAATCTGTAACCGCAGATATTGATGATTTAATCAAAAGACAACATAACAACAAAAAGAATTATAAGGTTGGTAATCTCAATCATGATGAAAGGCTAGCGCTCAAAGAACTTACATTACGATCTTATATTATTATACGTATGGCCGACAAGGGTGGCAACATCGTGATTATGGACAAAAAAGAATATGATTCAGAGATTTTATCACAACTTGGTGATTCTAGGTATTACGAGCAAATTAATGTTAATCCTTTACCCAAGACTATGACATTGATCAATGGTAAACTAAAACATTGGTATGACTGTACTCTACTTGATCATGATGAATTCATGTATTTGAAAGTGGAAAGTCCAAGGGCCCCCTGTCTATATACCCTGCCTAAAATACATAAAAACCGACAGAAACCACCAGGCAGGCCCATTATATCTGGGATAGGAGGGCCGACAGAAAGGTTATCACAATTTGTTGACTTGTATTTGAGACCTTTTGTTCAGAACCTTCCCTCTCATATAGAGGACACCAAACATGTTCTTAATATTATGAGTGATGTAAACTGGGAACCTGATATGATTTTAGCAACGCTTGAAGTTGTTTCCTTGTATTCTAACATAGATCATGTGTTGGGTATTAAGGCTCTTGAATACTTCTTGAATCGTAGACCAGCAGAATACCTAGATTATACGACAATGCTCATAGATATGACAAAGATTGTATTGGAAAATAACTTTTTTCTTTATGATGACATCTGGTATAGACAGAAACTTGGAACTGCCATGGGTTCCAGATTTGCTCCGTCCTTCGCGAACCTTTTCATGGGTCGCTTAGAGGTGGAGTGGATCTGGGGCCCAAAGGGCCAAAACTGGATTGATCACATTTACTTTTGGGGTAGATTTATAGACGATTGTCTCTTAATTTGGAGGGGCACCCCACATGAATTGAATGCATTTTTTGCCTACTTAAACTCCAATGACCTAAATATGATATTCACTACATATTATGATCAATATCGTATTACATTTTTACATATTGAATTATTTGTACAAGGAGATAAATTGTGTAGTAGAATGTTTCGCAAAGAGACAAGTTGCAATGCCCTTCTATGTGCAGATAGTTGCCACCCAAAAAGCCAAATAGAGGCAATTCCGTTTGGGGAGATGTTGAGAGCGAGACGGAATTGTTCAAATGATGATGACTTCAAAAAGAATCTTAATGATATGACTCTGAGATTCAGGAACAGAGGTTACAAGGAGAAGGTTATTGACAAAGCTTGCCAGAGAGCCTTGAAACTTAAGAGAGAAGATACCTTAACATCTAGTAACAAAAATGAATCTACTCAGAATCAACAGAAGATAAGGATGATTACTAACTTTGGAACAGGAAGTCATAAACTGTATGATATTTTAATTACACATTGGCATTTACTAAGGACTGATGTAGATATAATACCATTCTTATCTGAGAGACCGAGTTTAACTTTACGTAAGGGTACTACTATTGCCAATATGGTGAGTCCAAGTTACCCCGTAATAAAGACTGTACAACCAGAACAGTGGTTACGACGTAAACCTAATGGTTTCCATAACTGTGGTTTCTGTAGCTGTTGTAGAGGGGCAAAAAAGAAGATTTTGTCTTTTGAGTATAATAATACTGGTACTTTTATGATCAAAACATTCATTAATTGTGAAACTACATACGTTATCTATATTATAGCCTGCAGTTGTGGAAAAATTTATGTTGGAAGCACAGTGCGACGTTTGAAGGAAAGAATGATGGAGCACTTTCGTGCTCTTAAGAATGGAGACACACATTACCCTATTGCTTCCCATGCGATTCAAAATCGAGATGACTCTAGAAACCATGTATTCACTTACCATGGGATTGAACATGTAAGTGCTGACAGAAGAGGCGGAAACAGAACTTTAAAACTTATACGTAGAGAAGCTAGATGAATTATGATTTTGAGAGCTGTTGAGGAGGGTTTAAACTTGGATTCAGAACTGCAATTCTTTTTAGGAGATTAATATAAGCTATGTGGTTATTTTGTCCTAACCTCTGTTCTAGTGAAATGTGAAGAATAAGTATTAATATGTATATTATGGATTTGAACAATGAATGAATATATTGTATAACTATGAATTACCAGCATACTGGATGGTAACTGCTCTTGCTGACTTTGCCCCAACCCTGCTTTCCAGACCTGCCACATACTTTTTCTTCCCCCATACTAACCTAAGATATGGTTTTGACAGTTTCAGACCACCGGGTGTACTTGGGGTTACAATTCTGGAGCGTGGGTAGACACCCCTTAGTATAAATATTAACTTTGGTTTACTTATTAAAGTTGAACCTTCTATGGTACAATTTCAAGTCAGGTTTCCCTAAGGCGGAGATGGCGAGAGGGATTGGAGCCGTGTAAAGATAACATTTTCCTTTGAATTGGAAGGGTTCGAATATCCGCTCAGATAGATGTAGGCATAATTCTGGTCTTTGTAAAATATATTTTTTTGGATTGAATATATGCACATAATTTCTATATAGCGTACTATAATTATTATTTAGCATGTGGATATCCGTACTATATCTGAGTACTGTGATAACTGCCGTCCACGGTAATGATAGGACTGTAGATATGCGAATAGAGACGTTACTAACTTCCTTTTTACTGATATCATGTATTATAACTATTTACAAAATTATAAGATATAAGAATATATATCTATGATCAAGAGAACAAATATACTATACAATTATGTGAATACGGGCCATTACAAGAAGGCGACTAAAGTCGCCTTTCCAATATACTTGGTATTTGTAAATAAAATGGCGCACACATAGGACGCCAGCCGCTGACTGTGTTTTCCTGACGGCGCACACGCGGTTGAATGCAGGTAATCTGCCCGGTCTTGTTGTGTACTTGTCCGTTGTGCGTAATATCGGGTGGATGTAATAGAAGCTTACACACGCTTCCTTAAACTTTTTAGATAGAAGACAACCCGTCACGTACTCGTGTCAAGAACGGATTATTTAGAAACCTTGGAAACTGTCAGCAAGAATACGGGTGAGTGTAACTGACATGGCTAAGTTTGGATAATTTTACTTTACTGTTTTGGACGTTATTGACTCAACCAGGAACATTATTTTATTATCTCTTGCTACAGAAAATATATATTTATCAAACTCATCGTCTTGACGAAATTGGAGATTTTCACATCTAATTATAATTTCATCGCTACTTTTGGAAACCTTTCCTCTTACAATGAGGTGAGCCACATTATTGATTACGGTATCATACTATCTAACCGGGGCCTACGTGCTGCTTACTGTTCTTTTCTTTTTTGTTAATTTGGATTTCACTATATAATAGGGCTTTGTTCTTCTATCTTATAACTAGTGGTTTCTATGTACAATAAGATTGACCTTGGTAAAAGAGGAACATTATTGCAGAGTGCAACTATCTGGATATCCTATAGGAATATTAGGACAATATTGACTTATAATGATTTATGTGGATTAAATGAGGAGTATTAGAAGGAAATGAGGAGTGTCCTCTCTTGTTCTAGGGTGTGACTCACGGCTATACCATTGGAGGTCTGAACTACAGGAAGGATATAACTTTTCTTTGGTAAAGCGAATTTTACTTTACTATTTCTTTCAATCTTGGGACTTGTGGGTCTCTTCTTGTGTTTCTATCTATTAACCAGGGTAGCACCTCTATATGTAGGTGATTTTCTAAATAGTATAACATCAGTCACATGGTAATTTTAATGGTGACCCCACACATGACTTTTCCTCTCCCGTTACTACAATTTTACGTTGAATATTGTCTTATACGTCATAGTTATTAAGAACTTTCATCTTCTTGGCTTGCAGCCCTGAAGAAGTCGTAAGGCATGACAATAATGCCCGACGAAACACGTGTTGGCTGTGGCTGTGTTTTTGTTTGATGGAATACGAACCGAAATAAATGACACTGATGCTTGGACAACAAACCCTGGTGTTGTTAATCTGAAGAATACATCGCTTTGGACACAAAGCAGGATACTCCATAGTCTATCAGTGATACATACATTCCTTGAGACTATTATTGGACTTGAATATTGACTATAATCTGCTCAGCTAAGAACTTTTCAAATTGTCTAACCGAGGGGATCCTTGGTGTTTTTGTAAGGAAGTGAGGTGACCTTCCTTATCTTGGCTTTGTAGCAGAACCTTTGTACTTAGGATATTTTACAGTAGCCATAATTTTTGTTGAGCGCCTGATTATTACCTGGTCATCGCTTTGTGTCTGTCGTATTCATTTTGAATCTATCTTGGTACATCTGGTATTACCGCTATGGACGGAACACCATGTGTTTTTGTGTAAATGGAAGCAAAGTCTGTGCCCCAAGTGTCACAATCATCCACATGTGGTGCGATCCCCATTGGAAGGCAGATAGTCAGAATTCTGTGTTTCTCATTAGGGGTAGTATTCGGAAATACCGCATCTATTTGAGTTATCTTTTGTGCTAGCCAGAATGGAATTTGTTCCCGTTTTGCGGGTGTTTTACCAAGACATGATTGTATGTTCTGTGGTGTAATTTTGTTTGTGTTTCCCTGATGAGGGGTCAGCTGTGGAATGTTAATAGCTGGTTGGGCTGTTGAAGTCCGCATTTCACATCCTGGTCTGATATTTTTTTGATGTCTGGATGTGGTGTGTAGCTGGCTAGAACCGGCCACGTTGCTCCTGGTCTACCTAGTGGACCGAGCCTCGTTATGTGATTTTGATGTTTTAGGGCGCCTTTAAACCAGAGCAGGTGCTCTTGGTAATTTAGTGGGATTTCAACGTCCTCGAAAGGAGTGTATTCATCCGGAGGTTCCTCTATTTTGTAATAGTGGAATTCTTGTGTTACAGCGTTTGCTGCTGGAAAGTTTATCCATGAATAGAATACCTCTGTCTGCCGATATTCATGGGCCTCTACCGCGAATATGACTGTACCACCTCGTGATGTCAGTCCGTTTTCTACAAGTTTAATAGTTATAGATTTCCTTATGTTGACCGGAATGAGTATAGCATTCGGGTCATTCTGTAGGAGAGTTGTGTCCTCCTCTAGGAGTCGAGCTGCTGTTCTAGCTGCCTCCCTTTCGTCTTCACTGTCCCCCAATTTACTGGCAGAAAGTTTTTGTTTGCAGATCAAGTTTCAAGGAAACAAAGATTAGGTGCACAATATTTTGGAACACTTTATCCTTCAATGTTGACTAAACCAAAAACTATACATAGGAATCTCTTCCTACTAAGTTCTGGCGGATTTTAACCTTTTACCCACTCCAGACATCTTTTGGAGTATTTACGGGAGAAAAGGTCTGCGTGAAAAAGAACAACTGAGTTACTCTAAAGTCTTGCGTTAGTTTTATCACCTTACCAAACGTTGGGCGCCATGTAGTGTAGTTCCTATATTCCCAATAGGCTCTGCACATTGGAATAATATATTCAGCAGTGTAGACGTAGGACTGAGGTCGACTAGGTCTCTACTGACTATATTAGACTTAAGGTTTGCCAGCTAGCTCAGAGGTCACTAGAAACTTTCTTGAATAAACGAGGAGTAGTTTAACCTCCCTGGATAGACAAGAAGGGATTAGCTTCTGACAACCATATAACATGACAACTTTGCTCCCTCAGAATAAGAGTGTATCTCTAGAGTCGTGTGAAAACAATAGACAGCTATTTCACTCAGTCAATTGTGCGTACTTAGTTTCACCAGAGTGCAGAGACAAGAGAGACAAGCGTTTTCAATAAAAGGTGTAATTTATTGAGCAGTCTTCTTTCTCATGCAAGAGAAATGAATTGCCATAATTGCAATACTTAATGTAAAGTAAAGTGCGTACAGTAAAAGGAGTATTATGAAATAATACTGTAAAAGCATTGATATGATTTCTTAGCCATAAGATACTTTAAAATGGATAAAATATATACATACATATATACGATGAATAACGTACTCAACTGGTGCTTCTAAAATATGCCTACCCCGGTGTACCTGACCTAAGCCTAATACGAGGGAAGGAGTAAGTGAGTAGCAGTTTAAGTTAAGTTGGTTTTGCCAAGAATCTGACTCAAGAATTCTCTTTAAGGGTTTAGTCAGCTCCGTACCTGGGTAATAGAATGCTGGAGTTCAGGTATCTCTCTTTCAGGACTCGATATTCCAGCAGCCTGCGAAGGCGGCTGAGAACACCAGAGCTGGATTTCTCAGCAGGAGAAAAGACAGCGTCTCTCTCAGTGCATCAAAGAGGGGGGGCAGCGTCCATGGGCTTTTGCATCAGCTGGGCTCTCGGGCAAGTAGATAGCTGCTCTGCTCCAAAACCACCACTGTGTGTTTGCTTAAGGCAACGTTGGTATATTTATACCTGAAAGGTGCCGAGTTTGACGTAAGGTTTGGACATAAGACGTCAATAAAGATGTCACTAAGAACTGACTGTTCCTTTAGTGTCCGCAGGAGTTCAATGACAAATCAAAACAAAAGCAAATGGGGATTTCCCAGGTTGCTGGAGGTTTGGTGTGTCGAAAGAACTCGTTGTGCTCTCTAGGAATCTAAGGAAGTAGCTTTGCCATGCTTTGGACTGCAAGGGCTATTTACTAAATATGGATCTGATTCTTATGCCATTATAGGGATATTATTGATTATGGCCGTACAAGGGCATAAAATAGCAATATTGATTTAGGTTCCTAGATAAAAACACAATAATACAATTTTGTTAAAGGACTTCAACCTTGTTATAGGCCCTGACCTGTGGGTCTGGCCTATAAGTACGGGTTCAGAGCCTTTAACAACCAGTATAGCCTTTGCAGACTTTTACTTAATTTTAGATAGACATGCTTTGCAAATTGACAACAATGCATTGCCTTTGTATTAAACTCTTTTGGATTTGTTGACCTCTTCCATCGCTCGCATTGCTAAAGAAATGACTATCCGGTCTAATAATAGAGTAAGAAACTCAGTTAGCACTCACATGACGATGCAATATGGTATTACCATCCAGGCCCTGTATCCGTTTTATTAAATTTTTAAGATCATTAAATATTCCAGCAAATGCTACCTGTTACTGCTTTTCTCAATAAAAATCCTGCCATAAACCATCTTTCACAATCACAGTTCTCTTACTCTCTCTCTATATATATATATACTGCATTGTCTGTTTCTCTCTTAGGCACCACCCAATTCAGATAAACTTTACTTTACATGGGAAAACTAAACTCTACAGATGAATATGGATGAGTCTAAAGAACCTTCGCGGTTCTCATTTGCAGAGGGTCTGCAATTGCAGTTGATATATGCACCCTCTGTTCACCTTTGACACATCTGTTAATTTTTGACACATCAAGCCTGCTGGAATTTATAGGGGGGCGGGTTAATGTAGTATTTAAAGAGAAATGTAGATATTCATATGAAAGGCACCAAAATACTAGTTATTCGCCATTAAGGGGGTGAGGGGATAATCAAAACAGCTGCTAATTGTTGGATTTTATCATAAGCATTAAGGGTCCTAATATGATGGTGGGCAGAGGCACCACTCCGGTGCTGGCGATGGTGGAAAATGCATTTTTCATCATGCCAGCAGCGGTCCTCATGCCTGCTACATTACTATGGCCAAAGATAGCCCATTACCCATCCGCCGCGGTATGATGCGAACCGCCATCAAAGCGCGCCCACCACTGCGGCGGTGGGAGCCAATGGAGACTCACCGCCGTGCGGAATGAAGTCCTGTCCGCTGTACAAATCAGGATGCCCTAAACATCCAGTCGCACACAATGGAGAAACCACCCAACCAATGACGGCGGAAGCACGACAGCAAGATGCAAAACCAGAGTCCTGGTCCTTTCCGCCGGGTCCCGACCGCAGTGGAACCAACTCTACACGTCTTCCCGGTGCTGTACCTGATACATTACCAGCAACTCATGGCCTGTCGTGGACGATGCCGCAGGTATGCAAAAACACAATCCCGCACACAACCACAACACTCCTGGGCTGATATGGTATTCCTGGCCACACCAGACACCCTGATGGGGACGGGAACACATCCACAAGTGTACCCACATATGTCCTAAATGACAAAAAAACACCCCGCTGCATCCGGGTCACCCACCGACCGCATATCACAGCAATGTCACCTTGACTGGAATCTATATAACATTACACAAGCCATCCTACCATGTGTTTATGCTGAAATAATTAATAAAGTAGTTTTGTTTTGTTCAATGCACACTCAAAGGTATTTCAGTATTAATAAAGCAAAAAGAAAGGCAGGGCCAGCGCCAGGCATGGGCAGTGCACAAAGACCACAGGGCCACGCCTCCACCCTCCACACACTAGGCCCCCAACATGCCATTAGCCCCTCCTGTGTTCCCCCATGCACAATAACTAGACAGGTGAACCCACACTCTGCATCACACACCGAACAAATAGGGAGATAGCCACATCAGGTGTGGCTGCAGAGGAACACACAGCTCAGAAGCACAGGGCCAGTGCAACCCACACACAACAACAACACCACACTCATGGCAAGGAAACTGAGTCCAAGCTAAAATAAACACACACACAGATAATGAACAACCACTCAACTGGACACACAGCCTTCCACGTCACACAGACATACCCCAAACTGACACATAGCCACATACACAGACCACATGCCAGCAGCAATGGGGGACAACATATAGGAAAGCTAAAGTGAGGTGCACACAAATAAAAGGCCAATGAGCTAACCACCAAGCATGTGTACATCACATGCAAGACAAGGAACTTATAACAACACCCTCAGCCCATCAACTCACACATGACTGGCACAGTGAGTGAAGTCTAACCACAGTCACCTCAATGCAACAACTCGGGGAGACAGCAAGGCAACCCATGTACAGGCACATGGATGAAAGGAAGGGTATGACGTCAAACAGTGAACATCCACACATCTGTATCCAACTACTTGACTGGAGTATGTCAGCAGCACAACACACAGGACCAATTGCAACACTTCATGACTGTCAAACACAAGTAGGATACATCACATATGCCACCCCATCACTCCTGCAGCACACAACACCAGTGTCAAACACACATAAGGTTGCCACTAATGTCCAGTCAATACGCTTACAATCATACTCCATGGGGGGTATACACAAACATCACAAACACACAGGGATGCATGAACCAATGAATGCACAAAAACAACATAACTCAACAAAAACACACTCAGAACCACAACAAGACCAGACATTACCTGTGCAGCAAAACTGTGGAAAGGCAATGGGAACAGAGATAAAACAAGAGTGCACAACCTCATCAGTCAGGAACAATGCACAGACAACATACCACAACACAGACAAGAAGTGCACCATCACAAAACAGTCATGGACACAAATTGGAAGCAATGGACCTACAATGACAACAAGACAGATATACCAACCACCCATCAAGTCAACATGGAGTCACAGTGTACCAAATGCCTGCACATGCACAAGAATGACAAGAGACAGCCCAAACATGAGAGGAGAAAAGACCAAGGACGCACCTAACACAAGCACATGATCTAAAATAGACCTAAGCTCATGTGACTGACACACAAGTCCCATGCTCTCCACACCACTGGAGTCAAGCTATCCTGGCTGAAGATGGCTGATAGCCAGAAACCGGTTCTAGGATGCTTGATTCCGGTCTAGGAAAGACATGGCTTGGCAGTTCAGGCTGGAGTGTTCCCATGAGGCACAGGATCAAGGCTGATTTGCATATGGCCATGTCTGAACTGGAGTGGTGTGGAGTGCAACAAAAGGATGGATTTAGGCCCAGATCGCTGTACTGGGGTGAATGTATGTCATTGTTCTGCATTCTGTCCATCAACTGTTGTTTTTGCATTTGTCACCCCAAGTGGGATGGGTATGCTCAGACGTGAGTCCCATGCTCTCCACACCACTGGAGTCAAGCTATCCAGGCTGAAGACGGCTGATAGCCAGAAACTGGTCCTAGGATGAATGGTTCCGGTCCAGGAAAGACATGGCTTGGCAGTTCGGGCTGGACTGTTCCCATGAGTCACAGGGTCAAGGCTGATTTGCATATGGCCATGTCTGAACTGGGGTGGTGTGGAGTGCAAAAAAAGATGGATTTAGGCCCAGATCTTTGTACTGGATGAATGTATGACATTGTTCTGCGATCTGTCCATCGACTGTTGTTTTTGCATTTGTCACCCCGAGTGGGATGGGTATGCTCAGAAGTGAGTCCCATGCTCTCCACACCACTAGAGTCAAGCTACCCTGGCTGAAGACGGCTTATAGCCAGAAACCGGTCCTCAAGCGGTGCCATGTAGATGCTGAACACTGTTGGGCTGAGGGATGAGCCCTGTGGTACACCACAGATGATCTTTGTGGCTTTTGAGCCAAAAGGGGGAGGCGGACTCTCTGGGTTCTGCAAGAGAGGAAGGAGGTTGTCCAGTCCAGAGCCTTGTCTTGGATCCCTGCATCATGGAGGCATGTGCGTAGGGTACAGTGGCAGACAGTGTCGAAGGCGGCTGACAGGTCGAGGAGGATAAGGGCCGTGGTTTCTCCATTGTCCAGCAGAGCTCTGATGTCATCGGTGGCTGCGATGAGGGCAGTTTCGGTGCTGTGGTTGCTGCAGAACCCGGACTGGGACGGGCCCAGGATGCGGTTCTCCTCAAGGTAGCGGGTCAGTTGTCTGTTGACGGTCTTCTCGATGACCTTCGCCGGGAATGAGAGCTGGGAGATGAGCCAGACATTCTTGAGGTCCTTGGGGTCAGCCTTGGATTTTTGAGTAAGGCGTTGATCTCAGCGTGCTTCCAGCTCTCCGGGAAGGTTGCTGTCTCGAATGAGATGTTGATGGCTTTCCGGAGATGGGGTGCGATGGTGGTGCTGGCTTCGTTGAAGATGTGGTGTGGGCATGGGTCTGACGGAGATCCGGAGTGGATGGAGTTCATGATTTTGATGGTGTTGTCGTCGTTTATGTTGGTCAATGAGAGCAGGGGGTCAGTGCGGATGGTAGAGGTGGGGATGGAGTTCTCAGTAGTTGGCGGGGCGGTCGAAACATTGAAGCTGTCATGGATGTCTGGGATCTTGCGCTGGAAGAAGGTGGCAAGGGAGTAGAACAGGTCTTGCGAAGGTGGAATGTGGTTGGTTTTGGAGCTGGGTTTGGAGAGTTCCTTCACGATGTTGAAGAGCTCTTTGCTGTTGTGTGCGTTGTTGTATAGGTGGTCTTTGAAGGAGGCCCTTTTGGCGGATCTGATGAGGTGATGGTATGCGGATAGCATTCTTGCGGGCTGCGTAGCTGTCCGGTGTCTGTTCACGCTTCCATTTCTTCCCTAGCTTTCAGCAGGTTTGCTTGGAGGCCTAGAGGTCTTCAGTAAACCAGCTGGCTTTCTTGTTGGCATGTCTGTTGGAGGGTTTCTTGATTGGAGTGAGGTTATTGGCACAGTCGTCGATCCAATGTCGGAGGCTGCGGGCGGCGGGGTCGGGGTCAGTGGGGTTGGCGGGTGGGCTCCGGGAAAGGGTGGTGGTTAGCTGGTCTTTGCTGACTTTGCTCTAGCAGCGGCAGGGGATCTGATGGGCGTGGTGGTGCATGGTGGGTTTCCGGAAGGTGAAGTGGATGCAGCGATGGTCGGTCCTGTGGAGTTCGGTGGTGTGGTTGAAGGAGACGTGGGCGCTTGCGGAGAAGATGGGTTCAAGCGTGTGGCCAGCGGAGTGGGTGGGTGTTGTGACGAGTTGTGGGAGTCCGAGGTTGGCGGGGTTGGTGATCAGGGTGGTAGAGTTGCGGCCGTTGTTGTTCTTGAGTTGGTCCCCTAGAAGAATGTAGTCTGGGGAGGTGAGGGCATTTGTACAGACGAAGTCGGCGATGGAGTCGCTTAACTGTGGTCAGGGTCCAGGGTTGTCTGTAGACGAGCGTTCCTCTGAGGGCGGTGTTGGGATCTGTGTGGATCTGGAAGTGCAGGTGTTTTGCGGTGCTGAGAATGTCGTCGGTGTTGGCTGAGACTCTGAGAGTATTCCTGTGGATGATGGCGATTCCTGCTCCATTTGTGCGGTCCCTGCGGATGACTTTGTAGCCGTCCGGGATGGCTTTGCAATGTCGGGTGCCGAGGAGGGGTTCAGCCACGTCTCCGTCAGGAAGGCGATGTCTGAGGAGGTAGAGTTGAGTAGGTGCCAGAGTTCAGCGGCGTGTTTGGGGGTGGAGCGGGTGTTGAGAAGAATGCATCTGAGGTCATTGGGTTCTTTCCTGGTGGGTGGATTTGCAGATCGGATTCTGGTGAATCTGCAGTTTCGGCAGGAGAAGGGTCCTTGGGTGCGCTTCGGGCGGCTAGGAAGCAGGTGTGTGATCTTCCGATGTTGAGTGCGTGGAGGGTTCTGGCATCGTAGTGGTGTTGGGTATCGTGTTGTTCGCGGGGTCCAGGTGTTCTGGCGCGTTCCAGGCACTGGCGGGTGCAGGAGGGCTTGCCTTAGGCGTGCCCTTCAGCATGCCAGTGGTGCAGCCACGCAGCGGCCGCCATAGGAAGAGGAAGTGGGAGGAAGGAGCAGCTGGGAGGTGAAAGTGGATGAAAGGGAGAGCAGGGGGCGGCGCCGCAGGGGATGCAGCAGTGGGAAACAGGAGTGAGGAACGGTGAGGGGTACAAAAGGCAAAAAAGGGCACAAGGCACAGAATGGCACAAGAGGGGAAAGGGGGAATGAAGACAAAATAAACAGTGACAACAAAAAGCAATACAATTACGCTGAGGCAAAGCGGCACAGGTAAGGACCAAACAGCAGGGAACAACAAGGCCAGTGGCCAGTCCAAGGTGCAAAGTATGTCCATGAGAAGATACACATGAAAGGGGCACACACAAGGCCAGTGGCCAGTCCAATATTCAGAGGAGTTACAAGAGATCCAGCACAGGCAAGTGTTAAACAGCAGGAAACAACAAGGTCAGTGGCCAGGACAAAGTGCAGAGTAAGTACATGAGATGCTAAACAGGTAAGGGCCAAACAGCAGGGAACAACAAGGCCAGTGGCCAGTCCAAGGTGCAGAGTATGTCCGCAGGAAGCTGCACAGATAAGGGGCACACATCAAGGTCAGTGGCCAGTCCAATATTCAGAGTATTTACAAGAGATCCAGCAAGGGTAAGTGGTAAACAGCATGGAACAACATGGCCAGTGGCCAGGACAAAGTGCAGAGTAAGTACATGAGAAGCTGAACAGGTAAGGGCCAAACAGCAGGGAACAACAAGGCCAGTGGCCAGTCCCAGGTGCAGAGTATGCCCGCGGGAAGCTGCACAGATAAGGGACACACATCAAGGTCAGTGGCCAGTCCAATATTCAGAGTAGTTACAAGAGATCCAGCACAGGCAAGTGGTAAACAGCAGGAAACAAC